>NW_022989899.1:2404265-2436765 GCF_902827175.1 Gymnodraco acuticeps
AAGAACAACATATAATAAGTACCCTGTATCAAGATTGATGCAAAACAAGTGACATTTTACCTTTTTAGAGAGGTTTAGTAAAAAAAACTCCACTCTGGGGTCATTTGGGTGGAAATGGGCGTATTTGCCGTTTCTCTGGAACCCATTTTGGAATCGATTTTGAAGATTAACATCTATTTTGTAACCGTTAGAGCCTGTTACGAACCCACTAGGGATGAGGAAGGTAACACACACCAGATGGTTTTGGTAAATAATTATAATAAGGTTTAATGAAATAACAACAAAAGTGTACAACAAAATGAGAGCAAAGGTAGCCTAAGCCAAACAAAGAAGCCAAAAAGGGTGCATATCTACTGATAATAACAGAAAGAGGACTCTAAAAGTGAGCCTAATTATACACCTGTAATCCCTACCAATCAACACTAATGGAAAGGGCCTGCAGGGAAACGCAGCGGACAAAGGGAAGCTAAACACGCTACTCTAAACACATAACACGCTACTCTAAACACATATGAACACACCAAACACCCAACACTAAACACGGATCACAAGAGGCCAACACAGTCTAATAGCTCAAGTCTGAAATGTTCACGACACAGGAGCATAAATGCGTGAGGCGTCTGATCGCAGCAGAGCCTCCCGAGTGGTAGTTGTCCCCAGGTTTTGTAGTCATCTCCGGAAGGTGTGCGCTGGGGCTGCACGGGGATTGGAGTGCGTCGGGCCCAGCGTGCTCCAATCAGTGTCTTCGGAGGCGGACCAGGAAATGGTAGCCAATGACGTTGGGGCAACTACACAGCTCATTTATATAAGGAACAGCAAAACAGAATTCCCAGGACCGGAGAGGCGACAGCCGTAACAGAGCCAATAAAATCGAAGGGGAATTTCCACATACACACACACGTTACCATTGAGAAATGAGAGCTATGCACACGCAGTTTGCCCAAAGCGAAACCTATTTTACGCTCTGAAATCTGAAAACTTCAAACTAGGTTTATTGCTGATGGATTATCGGAAATCATTTCAAAGTGACACAGACACATTGGATTAACCTATGGATTAACCTTCAGCAACGTTTTTATCGTTTTGATGCCATTGAAGACAACTTCTGATCAGAATAACAGCTAAGGTAAGAAATGTGCCGTGTTTGCTACTTAATGCCACGTGTTGTGATGTCTGTTTTTGTTTCTCGTGTCGCGAGTTTTGATCATGGAGTGATGATACTGATACCTATCAAATCTGTGTAATCTCACAATGCTAATCAATGGGTTGGATGTGCATTTACGATAAGTAATAAGGGTTTTTTACCGTGAGTTCTGTGCTAACGGCGTTAGCATTTTTTCGCTCAGGGCTAATTCAGAGGCTCAGCGTTAGTCTTGCGTTTTATTTTGCTAAAAATTGTTCATATTAGCTGAGTTAGCTGAGTTTCTTCCCGTTACATGGATATGAAACATTCATAGTTTATTCAATCTTAAGAAGCCCTCAGACACTGTTGCTTGCAGATGTTGTGGTTCCGGCCCCTTCGGCGGATCCGTGGGGTTTAACAATCCCGTTAGCAATTAATACATTAAATAATTTGACAAGAAATGTCATATGTGGAAGCCGTGGCTCTGTAAAAAGCACGACCAATCATCTGAGCCGGCCCCGCTAAAATAACTGGACTTATCTCGTGCCCTCATTGGTCATGTGCGCGTTTGTGTGTGTTGGAGGAGGGGCTCTGTAAGGAAGTGGCAGATTTTTTCCGGTTGTGTATTTTCAAATTCTTGCGCACTTGAGCTGGTTTCTCCAAAATTACCTACCTGAACATGAAACATGAAACTATTCAGCAAAACTTTCAATAATAATCTAAGGTATTGAGTTGTGGGATAATACTTGCATACAAATCTTAAAATGCCTTCAGGTTTCTAAAATATATGTTAATATTCAACAGTGGATCCAGCAAAGATTGAAATATGTGCATTATTTTAGTTATTGCTGTTACTTAATTATACTTTTAATACATTCAGGTCAAGCTTAGTTACATGTGATGGTAGCTAGTTAGTGCTCTTACCTGTGTGCCTCCTCCACCACCATACTGTATTAAAACTCTTAACTACCAGTTATATCTACTTTAAACAATTTAAAAGACAAAATCAACTAAATGTATTGAAAAAACAATCTTCATTTTAGGTGCCTCTTCTTCTTTTAAATGAAACTTTCAGATGTGAGATATTTAAATTGTTACGGTGAGTGAAGCAAGCAGGTCCCAAACGCAGATAACACTGAAAAATCCTTTATTTCAAGGCTAAATGTCAAAAATCAGAACACTCCCCGGTGAACACAGTCACAGACAAACGACGAACCAACAATGACAGACAGCAAAAACAGAACTTAAATACACACAAGACTAATCAATGAAACAAGAAACAGGTGAGGAGGGAGGAGAAAACACAGGGGCAACAGGTGTCCTCTGGACCCTATCCCTTCAAACCTCCTTCAGACTATCGCTCCTGATATTCTACCGTTTCTCACCCATTTCATCAACACTTCTGGTCACTTTCCAAACAGTCTCAAGGAGGCAAGAGTAAACCCTCTCCTAAGGAAACCCACTCTCAACCCGTCTGATGTTATAAACGACAGGCCTGTCTCTCTCCTCCCGTTCCCGTCTAAAACACTTGAACGCGCTGTATTTAAACAACTCTCCTGTTATCTCCATCAGAACAACCTTCTGGATCCGCACCAGTCTGGTTTCAAGGCAGGTCACTCCACATAAACTGCCCTCCTTGCTGTCACTGAGGAACTGCACACGGCTAAAGCAGCCTCCCTCTCCTCTGTCATCATCCTTTTGGACCTGTCTGCTGCATTCGACACGGTGAATCATCAGATCCTCCTTCGCACTCTCCAAGAACTTGGAGTTTCAGGCTCTGCACTTTCCCTCATCACCTCATACCTCAAAGACCGCACCTACAGGGTTACTTGGAGAGGGTCGGAGTCCGACCCTTGTCAATTAACTACAGGGGTCCCTCAGGGCTCTGTTCTTGGTCCCCTCCTCTTCTCCTTGTACACAAACTCGCTCGGATCAGTCATTAGCCCGCATGGTTTTTCATACCACTGCTACGCTGACGACAACCAATTAATTCTGACAAAACTAGGGCCACCAGGGTGGGTGGAGGGGGTCAGGAGGACGGGTTTGGGCTGACAACCCAGGAGCACAGCGGAGGACACGGAAGGGATCTCGGGCGGACGGCCCGGGGGCAAGGCAGAGACCATGGAGGGGGTCTCGGGCGGACGGCCCGGGGGCAAGGCAGAGACCATGGAGGGGGTCTCGGGCGGACGGCCCGGGGGCAAAGAAGAGTCCATGGAGGGGTTCTCGGGTGGACGGCCCGGGGGCAAGGCAGAGTCCATGGAGGGGCGAAGGCCACAGCGGGCGAACTCAGGGGGCCGAGCATGAGGGCGAAGACCGCGGCACTCAGGGGGCCGGGCTCGAGGGCAAACACCACGGCACTCAGGGGGCCGGGCTCGAGGGCGAAGACCGCAGCACTCAGGGGGCCGGGCTCGAAGGCGAAGACCGCGGCTCTCAGGGGGCCGGGCTCGAGGGTGAAGCAGGCGGTGACGGAACAACTCCGGAGGACGGGCAGGAAGGCGCTGACGGGACAGCTCCGGAGGCCGGGCAGGACCCGGTGTCGGCCGGACAGGAACCGGAGCCGGTGGGACAGGCTTCGGCAGGATCCCCACGGAAGAGGACCAGTAGTTGGCAGGACCCCCGGCGAGACAGGTGACGGCGGGACCTCCAACGGAACAAGACATGGGATTGGTCGGACTCTCAGCGGGACCTCCAACGGAACAGAACATGGAGTTGGCAGGACCCCCGGCAGAAGAGTTGTCGGCAGGACCTCCAACGGCACAGGACATAGGGTTAGCAGGAACCCCGGCAGAAGAGTAGTCGGCGGGACCCCCAACGGGACAGGACACAGGGTTGGCAGGACCCCCGGCAGAAGAGTAGTCAACGGGACCCCCAACGGGACAGGACATGGAGCCGGCAGGACCCCCAGCGGAACCTCCAACTGCACAGGACATAGGGTTGGCAGGACCCCCGGCAGAAGAGTAGTCGGCGGGGCCTCCAACGGCACAGGACACAGGGTTGGCAGGACCCCCGGCAGAAGAGTAGTCGGCGGGGCCTCCAACGGCACAGGACACAGGGTTGGCAGGACCCCCGGCAGAAGAGCAGTTGGCGGGACGCCCAACGGGACAGGACACAGGGTTGGCAGGACCCCCGGCAGAAGAGTAGTCGGCGGGACCCCCAACGGGACAGGACATAGGGTTGGCAGGACACCCGGCAGAAGAGTAGTCGGCGGGACCCCCAACGGGACAGGACATGGAGTTGGCAGGACCCCCAGTGGAACCTCCAACGGCACTTCAGTAGGGACTGGAGAGGGAACTCAAGAGGGGACTCGAGAGAGGGCTCGAGAGGGGACTTGAGAGGGGACTCGAGAGGTGACTCGAGAGAGGGCTCGAGAGGGGACTTGAGAGGGGACTCGAGAGGTGACTAGAAAGGGGACTCGAGAGGTGACTAGAGAGGGGACTCGAGAGGTGACTCGAGAGGGAACTTGAGAGGAAACTGGAGAGGAAACTGGAGAGGGGACTTGAGAGGGGACTTGAGAGGAAACTGGAGAGGGGACTCGAGAGGGAACTGGAGAGGGGACTCGAGAGGGAACTCGGGAAGGGACTCGGGAAGGGACTCGGGAGGGGACTAGAGGAGGGACTAGAGGAGGGACTAGAGAAGGGACTTGAGTTGGGACTAGAGGAGGGACCATGGCTGCTGGGGCCGGAACCAGGGCCGGAACCATGGCTTCTGGCGCTGGGACCATGGCTGCTGGGGCCGGTACCGGAGACGGAACCATGGCTGCTGGGGCTAGGACCGGAGCCGGAACCATGGCTGCCGGGGCTGGAATCCTGGCCTTGAGTTTCCTTCCATGCTGCCTTGAAGCCTTGTGGAGGCTCAGAGGTCCTCCAAAGGCCAGACGAGACCCAGCGAAAGGGTCCTTGAAAGGAGCCTTGTTGGGAACTGTGGCTGGCAGGGGGCTAGCATGCCAGGGGCTAGCATGCCGGGAAACAGGTTTGACCTCAAAGCTACCGAAAAAGTCCTCCATCCACTCGGGTAGTAACTCCTTTAACCAGGGCCTTGAGGTTACTTCTTGGCGTGCCGTTGAGATAATTGACTGCCTCTCTTCACTACTGGAGGCATATCGACAGACGTTTTTAAAGCACATTAAATTGTACGTCACCTTGTACAGGCTGTCTGCTGGGTCCATCTTTTGGTTGGTTCGTTCTGTTATGGTGAGTGAAGCAAGCAGGTCCCAAACGCAGATAACACTGAAAAATCCTTTATTTCAAGGCTAAATGTCAAAAATCAGAACACTCCCCGGTGAACACAGTCACAGACAAACGACAAACCAACAATGACAGACAGCAAAAACAGAACTTAAATACACACAAGACTAATCAACGAAACAAGAGACAGGTGAGGAGGGAGGAGAAAACACAGGGGCAACAGGTGAACACAATCAAGTAAACAGGTAGGAGGGAACACACACAGACAGGAAACCAAAGACAGATCTAGACAAGACAAAACAACGCAGACAGAAAACCAAAAACAGATCTAGACAAGACAAAACACAACACAGACAGATCGTGACAGAAATACAGTAATAGTATTGTTGTTTATTTTAAAAAACTGAGCCACTTCATATTTCTTATTGTCTAAAGCATTTATCACACACATGTTCCCCTCTCATATTCACAGTGTGGATCAATTGAGACAGTGTGGAGTCCAGAGCTGCAAAGGCTTTGGGAGAGACCTCAGTGTGACGGATGTCCTGTCTGTGGATTTGGCTGGAGAGGACTGAGGTGGAGCGATCTTTCTCTGGGAAGAGGACCAGGCCTGATGAAGAAACCACCTAACTGCATCTGTGAGCCGATACTGGGCACAGCTGTCACAAACAAATGATGGTCCTGTTTGAATACACACTATTCAGTGTGCAGATCTTTGTGTTCACAATAAAAGAGTAGTTTCTTAGTGAATGTCTTGTATTGGTCTTTAATCTCATATCAGCTTTTCCTTTTCTTCTTGCCCCTCGGAGAAAACGGTGAGGCAGTTGTGTCCTTCAGGTATGTCCTTTCCTAACAGAAATGACAAGAAACATAAAACATATGACAGTATTGCAGAGTAAGTGTGTTATTTATAAAAGAGGTTTGTTAGAGGGCTGTAGAAATAAATACAACATTATTTGAATGTGTTTTTTAAACAAAGATAATCAGATTATGAATGAACAGTCTGCAGTTAATCAACATTAAAATATATGTTATTATTAAATAATATGCAACTGTTATCAGAACTTAGTGTAAATGTAGAATCATGCTGTTTGGTTGTCTCACTGCAAGAACCACTTTTACCACATCTTTTACAGACAATATGTAGAGACAAATGGTAGCAATTTTCACAAAGTAAAATAATAATTGCCTTAAATACATTGATATGTGAAAGCTGACAAAAAAATCATGTTGCTTGGTCAAATCTAAATGTAACTTTTTGCAAGGAAGGAACAGTCAACTTCCTTGATGTCAGTATTTAGTCATGTTTAATGGCATGTATATCAGTGCATTATAGTTGTAACTTTATCTATTTAATGAAAGTATGAAAGGGGTAACTTTGAGTCCATGCTGAAGTTCACTGATGTTAGGAATAGGTCTGTCTCTCATGGTCAGCATCCTCTGGTCTGTCTGCATCACCTGGAAACTTTGAACAAACAGATAGTAAAGTAACAATGTGTTGGTCACAGACTTTTTTACATGCAAACGTCATGTCATAATCTTTTTTATTATCCTTTAAAACAAAGTGCTGGATATCACAGCCCTTACTGTATCTTATCAGTTGGATTGTGTATTATTGAATAGTTGGGGTCCTTTTTATTTGACTGTTACTTTGGAATAGTTGTTCATGAGACAGTCAAATTAAATATATGTCCTATGCCATATTCACATTCATTTGTAACACACACGTAAGGGTAAAAAACAAACATCTTTAACAAATGTAATGCAATGAATAAGCTTAATTGTCACAGAAGCTTCCACTCTTCTGGGAATCCTTTCTACAAGATTTTGGAGTGTATCTGTGGGAATTGTTGCCATTCATCCAGAAGACCATTAGTGAGGTCAGACACTGATGTTGGACGAGAGGGCCTGGCTCTCCATTCTAGTTCATCCCAAAGGTGTTCAGTGGGGTGGGGGTCAGGGGGAGCTCTGTGCGGCTAGTCAACTTCTTCCACACCAAACTCATCCAACCATGCCTTTATGGACCCTGCTTTGTGGGGCACAGTCATGCTGGAACAGAAAAGGGCCTTCCCCAAACTGTTTCCACAAAGTTGGAAGCATAGAATTGTCCAAAATGCCATGAAGCTCCCGGCGCACAGTTTTGGTGCTGATATTAATGCCAGAGCTAGAACTCTGCAGTTATTGAGTCAGCAAAGCTTTGGCCACTTGTACGCACTTTGCTCCTTTTCATATAGTATATGTGGCATGACAAGCTCTTTGCCCAGCTCCTTGATGAAACGCCGCCGTGCATTGGTCACACCACCCATGTAATCAGGGTGTTAAAGATAAAGTAAAGATGGAGTAGTCATTGAGGGTGGCAACATTGAGCCAGGGTCTTCTCAAGGAGCTTTTCAGCCAGAGGGACACTGGTGGAGAAGTTGTCCATTGTGATGTTGCGATATATAATAATCGTACACTAGCAGCATTTGGCCAGTTCCTTCCGTGTAATTTGACATAGACATTAAGTCTCTTCCTCGCTAGTAATGGATGACAAGGTCAGGTGATGTTCAAATATTATGTAGGCTACTGTTATCTTTCACAAGTTACCAAGTATCTTATTAGGTAGAAGAAGTGTAAAATAAGACTTACATGAATCAGAAGTGCAAAAGCAGTTGAGTTGTGACAAGTTTGGCATGTGAAAAGTTGTCCACGGTAAACATGTTCCTAACGGCAATCATTTACAAATAAAAGCTTCCTATACAATTCCTTAGTGAATACATGCTTATTATTTTATAACTAACTAAATAATTATTATAGTACGTCTTTTTCATTTTTATCACACTTGCACACATGGGTCGTTTTTTACTCATGTATGTAAACCTGATGTTGAAATACAAAAACAATTTTAGTTCATAAATTAAGAAAGGTAGAATGACAATAATTATGTGTGGTGATCAAAAATAAGATATTTAATGAATACTTGGAATATTAAATGATTACATTAATTCATTTCCAAAAATATAGCTAAGAAACACTCATCCATGCATCAAATAACATTGTAGGTCAATACGGGTCATATTTGACCCATGTTGTCCCTTAGAAGGGTAGTGATACAACAATTATTTGTATTCAAAAGGTAAGAAAGGAAAAATGAAAGTAAGAATGTGTGATGATTAAAAACAAGTTAATTGAGGAATACCTGGAATTCTGAATTATTAAAGTAATTTGTTACAAAGATATTTACCATTAAAACTCACTCGGGTCACTTTTGACCCATGTTGTGTATCAAAGGGTTAAAATATGGTGGTCTTTACCTGCTCAACATAGTTACGACAGTTGGCCAACTTCATAATCCCCTAACGTCAACCAGCGCTTGGGTCCCAGCTGTGTGCATCACTGTTCCCTGTCTCTGTTTCCGTTGTGTTTTGAGCATCTTTAAGCGTTGTTTGTTTGCAGCGTTTCGTTAATGCTGTGCTTTTAGTAAACACTGTGCTTGTTTCGTCAAGTTGGTGAATGTTTTCTAACTGTTGCGCATGTGTTGCTAATTTGGTGAAGATGTTTCTTCATCTGCATGACTTTGGGCACATTTGTGTTTTTTTATTTGCATAATTTTAATAAGTGTTTTGGGCCGTTGTAGAGTGTTTCCTCCTGTTGGCCACCGTATTTATCACTGCTATAGATCACTCATTTCCAAAAAACAATGACAGCATTTGGAATGTTGGGATTTGGCATGCCCAAATAAAATATTTAACAACTTATGAACATTTACAACTGCAGCATTAAAACGTATTAAAACAAGTAAAGCACATACGTCTTAATTATTGACCATTATATATATATTGATAATTGATTTGGTATTATTAATATAAAACTGAAGTGAAGGAAATAAAAACGTCACTTCAACACTGTTATAAATCATTACGCATTCACAAGCTTGACTCATTTAACTGTGAGTTAGAAACGCAGCACATTCAGTCCAGTTCCAACAATAGTCCATGAGCTTTACTTTTGACTAACAATTCAACGTACTGAAAGGAGTTCTTCATCGCTTCTTCATTGAAGGTACTCAGACACCTTGCATTGCATAATCTTGATGAAGAGAACAATCTATCAGTTAATATCACTCCGTTCAGCCCAATTCTCAGAGTGATGTCAGTGATCATCAATACTAAATACTCCCCCCTGTGTCTCTCTCCCTCTGCATCCACTTCCCCCTCTCTCTCTCTCTCTCTCTCTCTCTCTCCCGTCTCTCTCTCTCTCTCCCTCTCTCTCTCTCTCGCTCTCTCTCTCTCTCCTCTCTCCTCCTCTCTCTCTCTCTCTCATCTCTCTCTCTCTCTCTCTCTCTCTCTCTCTCTCTCTCTCTCTCTCTCTCTCTCTCTCTCTCGGTCTAATCAGATAGAGTGAGCAGAGAGGTGCGATAAGGAAGGGGCTCCCTGGGGAGCTATGTTGCTCCCTCCTTCCCCACCCCCCACCAGCCCCCGTACACCCGCCAACCCCCCAGCTCTATCTTTGCTGCCGGTGGCGATGTTGGTTTTAGTATGCATAGAGCTGAGCTATCTGCTCCACTGCACCTTGACTCCCCCCCAACACACACACACACACACACCACACACACACACACACACACACACACACACACACACACACAACTCACCAGCACAATATTCACACATGGAGTGTGACCGCTACTGTGCCACAAACAGTACCACCACACACACGTACACGTGGTACCATAAGAAATGATGGGGCGAGGTAGATGGTTGCCAGTCAGAAACACACAGAGGATATGTGCATGCAGACATTATTTTTTTTTTTAAAGCCAAGGCTTTGATCTGTTACACCGAGGGTTCTGAATGGAACTTGCAGTAATGTTGAAGACGCTCTTTCTTTCATTCTGCTTTTCATCAATTATACTTTTTGTCCGTCCGTCTCATTCGTCTGGAATCAATCTTTCTAACAACACTCTTATGGTTTGGCTACACTATATTCAAATTATAGCTGGGGTCCATATACTGCTGTCCCTTATTTCTCACATTCTCCAATATATATGTTCTCTCTATAATAAAGCCTGATTTTTAAGACGCCTGTCCACCATCATTTTTTGAGACAGCAATAAAACTTAAAAGTAGGTTAAACAAAACAGCCAACAACTTACCAAAACCACCTGGAATGTTCCTCTCTTAAAAATACTTTTACATACATGTATGAACATATTTTAAAAGTCAAATTATCAATCCAACTATACATTTTAATCATATCGAAAGTGTTCACTTTTGAAGGTTTCTGATTATTTTTCAGCCAGATGGACTGAGATATTAAACTGTTGGAGTTGTACAAAGTAAACACTTAATGGCACAATACATAGGGGGGAAGGGAAATGAGGGACAGATGAAACTAGCTAGGGTGGGGAAAGCAATCAAACAGTCTGAAAAACAAACGGGGCAGGAGGTGAGGTATCTAAAACAAGAGGCTGATGTGATTGCCAAAATAAAACTACAAAAACATAACCCCATGGTACCGGGATGTAATGTTAATGTTAACAGAATGTAAAGGTAACATGCATAAACTTTAATGTGTTAATAATACTATATAATGAGCATGGATAGAGAGATTCCCACATTAACAAAGACTTTCACAAGGACAGTCAACTAGTCGTGTTTAGGTGTGTGTGTGTGTGTGTATGTGTGTGTGTGTGTGTGTGTGTATGTGTGTGTGTGTGTGTGTGTGTGTGTGTGTGTGTGTGTGTGTGTGTGTGTGTGTGTGTGTGTGTGTGTGTGTGTGTGTGTGTGTGTGGTGTGTGTGTGTGTGTGTGTGTGTGTGTGTGCGTGTGCGTGTGTCTGTTTGTGGGAGTATGTGATAAGACAAAGACAGGTTGTTTGATGTCTCTTTCTGTGCTGCCTGGCCATTAAAGGTAAACTGGTATCTGATGAAGGCTCGGCTGGAAACGGCCCTGTCTGACTGGCCAACTAGGAACACTGTGTGTGTGTGTGTGTGTGTGTGTGTGTGTGTGTGTGTGTGTGTGTGTGTGTGTGTGTGTGTGTGTGTGTGTGTGTGTGTGTGTGTGTGTGTGTGTGTGTGTGTGTGTGTGTGTGTGTGTGTGTGTGTGTGTGCGTGTGTGTGTGTGTGTGTGTGTGTGTGTGTGTATGTGTGTTTGTTTGTTTTGGCACTGGCTGGTCAAGTGGCTCTTCTTAAGTCTACTGAATGTCCATCCTAAGGGTTCTAGCATTAAACAGTATGAACCAACACAAAACAAAAGAACCCCTTTACATGTAATTTAGAAGGTCTGAGGGTTAACTGAGGCAAAACTCTGCCAGTGTCAGGTCAGGTGGAAGGTTTAACTTCTCGTTAGGCTGTGTGACTGTGTTTGCTCACTCTGCTACTCCATTGCCCTGGGAGACTGGAGGAGAAAGGTACATGAATAAAGTCATTTTGGACTGAAAAAGACACTGCATTAAAAATGCATGCATCGTACATAATGAGCTCGTCGGAAATTAAACACTAGCTTTTGACTGATGCAATTTCCAGTGTCATAAATCAGTCAACACTTAACTATACATAGACTTCTGGAAAACAAAGTGATTTGTCAGAAACAGATGATTAATATATTTGGGGATGAGACATCTGATGTGCTCATTATGTTCTGGCAAGGCTCTGCAGACATTTGCTTGAGACAAAAGTCATATCTGATAGGTTGTACATAGATTACCATTCTGACACATGACCAAAAAAATCAGTGCCTAAAAATTGTATGTAGTGAAAGATATGCAGGTTTACTGTCATTCTTCATTTTTGTTACACAGCTTGGTTGAATACTTTGATTCTGATTTGGGCATCCGGAGGTCAGAATATTTATATGATATAATAATAATAAATATATTATATATTAGGGGTGCATGGAACATTGGATATATGCTGCCAGAACTATCCCCAGTTAAGAAAAGAAAATAGAAAAAGCAGAGGAAAACTGCGCAAGAAAAGGAAAGAGGAAAGCACTGGATGATGAGAAATTAGCAGAAGAAGACAGGCAGGAAATAAGGCAGGAGAAGACAGACAGGAAGTAAACACTTAAGGGAATTTGGTCTGCTCTGGCATTGTTTAAAGACTGGTTAATGAAAAAGAAAATGTGAACCGACTTGGACAGTAACCAGGCAGAAAACCTAGATCAGCGCTTCCATCGTTTAAGATATTTTGCTATCGCCCACTTCCACCTGTTGCTACGCAGTAGAATGGACAATTTTTTCTCAGTGGAAGCAATACATTCATTTAAAATCATCAGTTAAACCAACGTTGAGCCTGCAGCGATGTAAGGGCATGCATAGTTCCTGCAAAAAAGCAGAATCCAGACTTATACTGACTAGAACTCATTTCTAAACGAAAGGCTACACACACACTCTCCCACATACACAAACACACACACAGAGCAAATAACTGAACCATTGGCAGCAGCTTCAACTGAGCGACTGTGGATGCTCCTGGCTGGGCCCAACGCTGTTATGATATATATAGATAGATAGATCCAAATATTCTACAATTATCAGTTGTAGGGAACACAACAATAACTACCTTGTTATGACAATCATACAAAAAATAGACAACTGTGGCCAGTTCAACATACCCTGGATATATTTTAGGTACAATGCTTAACTAACCCTAACAAACGCTATCTCGCTAAGCGGTCCTACGACGCTGGTTATCAACTCGGTAAATCAACCCAGGGTTTCTCTCTCCGGCTGAGAGTGCGTTCACGTGAAAGGGGCGGGGTTAGCAACATTTGACCAATCACAAAACTGGAAAAGTGTAATGACAGCGAGCGTCATACTTCATGAATGAAGATTGAAGAGTAAACTATCATGTTAGACAAATATGAAAAAGTTAAACTTTAAACATCCATGACTTAAACACTTAATCCAGTATAAAAGCAACATAATTGTAGCTGCAAGGTGCAGGAAGAACAGCTGGTAAAAAAATAAACTACCGAGTGTTTGAATGCGTACATTATCAGGTTTATGATATCACTGCCCCATCTAAGACATGAGTGGATCTGACTCTAATTACACTTGAGTGTTTCAACTTAATGTGTTGTTTTAAATAACACTTCTGTACGGTTGCCCTGAAGTGCAAGTCAAAACAGCATTTCAGGAAACACCACAGCATTTCAGGAAACACCAGAGCATTTCACAAAACACCAAAGCATTTCACAAAACACTACAGCATTTCACAAAACACCAAAGCATTTCACAAAACACTACAGCATTTCAGGAAACACCAGAGCATTTCACAAAACACTACAGCATTTTAGAAAACACCACAGCATTTCAGGAAACGCTACAGCATTTCAGAAAACACCAAAGCATTTCACAAAACACTACAGCATTTCACAAAACACCAAAGCATTTCACAAAACACTACAGCATTTCAGGAAACACCAGAGCATTTCACAAAACACTACAGCATTTTAGAAAACACCACAGCATTTCAGGAAACGCTACAGCATTTCAGAAAACACCAAAGCATTTCACAAAACACTACAGCATTTCACAAAACACCAAAGCATTTCACAAAACACTACAGCATTTCACAAAACAACACAGCATTTCACCTCTCTGAAGAACCAGCACCTTACCGTGGTAGAGAGGTTTGTGTGCCCTGATGAACCTGGGGGCTGTGTTGTCTGGAACCTTGTGTTCCTGGTAGGGTCTCCCATGGCAAGGGGCCAGACTAAGATTGGTTCAAAATACCTCATGACAGACGACACAGGAAGTGAGGATACCCGGCCCGGAGGAAGCCCGGGGTCCCATTCTGGAGCCAGGCCCAGAAGGAGGATTTGTCGGCGAGCGTCTGGTGGCCGGGCTTGCCACGGAGCCCGGCCGGGCACAGCCCGAAAAGGCAACGTGGGCAACACCTCCGCTTCTCCGTCCCGCGGGCCCACCACCTACGGGAAACAGCGATGGGGTCGGGTGCGCTGCCAGAAGGGTGGCAGTGAAAACAGAGGGTCTCGACGGACCAGACCCGGGCAACAGAAGCTGGCTTTGGGGACGTGGAACGTCACCTCTCTGGGGGGGAAGGAGCCGGAGCTTGTGCGGGAGGTGGAGCGTTACCAGTTGGATCTGGTTGGGCTCACCTCTGTGCACAGTGTCGGCTCTGGAACCTTACTTCTGGATAGGGGTTGGACTCTATTCTTCTCCGTAGTTGCTCAAGGTGTGAGGCGCCGGGCAGGCTGTGGGGATTCTCACAAGTCCCCGGTTGGGTGCTTCGTTGTTGGAGTTTACCCCAGTGGACGAGAGGGTCGCCTCCCTACATAACCCTGCGGGTTATGAGGGGGCGAAAACTCTGACTGTTGTGTGTGCTTATGCACCAAACAGCAGTTCAGAGTATACGGCCTTCTTGGAGACCCTGGAAAGAGTCCTGTATGGGGCTCCTGAAGGGGACTCTTTAATCTTGCTGGGAGACTTCAACACACATGTGGGCAATGATGGAGACACTTGGAGGGGCGTGATTGGGAGGAACGGCCCCCCTGATCTGAACCGGAGTGGTGGTTTGTTACTGGACTTCTGTGCTAGTCATGGATTGGCCATAACAAACACCATGTTCGAACATAAGGATGCTCATAAGTGTACGTGGTACCAGAGCACCCAACCCAGTCTCATAAAAAAACGTGTAATAACTACGTTGGTCCACAACGTAGGACGTAGTATTTCTACAAAAACGCCTCTGAAATTGTAAGATCCCTACGTTTTTTTTCACCATTCATTCCAATGGCTGGCGTCTATGTCACGTGATCTTCACATTTCTCCCTGCAGAAAAAAAAAACATGGCGGAACTTCGTTTTATTCTCGGTTGAAAATGCCTATTTTAAAATTAATTTGGCCATTAAAATGCGTTTTGATGTCATTTGATGCGAGAAATATGAGTTGTTATTTCAGATTATGTGTGCAGTGGATGCACATGATCTTTAGTTTGCTAGTTATTACGAAGATTACTTCAGGAAATTGTGTCGATACAACGTTTTCATTGTTACCAAGGTGGTTGCTAGGGACGCTGCTATCGATATTATTTCTGTTATGTTGTGTAACTGTTTAATGGTGTTATCTTTATTGCTACCCCCTTCCCAGTCAATGTATAGTGTTGGTCCACAGCGCAAACGTATTAGTTTAACAAAATCCGCATCTAAAATTGTGGCATAGATACGTCTTTTAAATTGACAAACATCATAGTGTAATTCGTTGCACAATTCAAACGGGATCAAAAGATAATCTTTCTCTCTCCATTGACTTCAATACAAGATTTTTCCAAAATAAGGTCCCATGGAGGTCCACCGGAAAGGGAGGGACTTCGCCACTCTATTAGCATGTAAAGCTACAGACACATAATCAGCCTCTTTGAAACAGGGCTGGGTAACACGTTAAAATAAGGTACACAAAATGTGCTTAGTTACTGAGTAGTGAATAAGGAATGACTAGATAGTTAATGGTTAGTTAATGAGGAGTTCCTGAGTGACTGCGATTGTAGAACTGATGGTTAGTTACTGGTAAATAGACTGGGGGGTACTGTATTAATGAATCATTAGTTAATGGTTAGTTAATGAGGAGTTCCTGGGTGACTTTGATTGAAGCAATGGTCCGCTGCAGCAGGGCACTTTTAAACCTGCCATCTTCGGCTGGCTTGGGTCTCACACTGGATCGACTGGTGGAGGTTGATCCGACTCACGTGTTACTGCTTAAGTCATCATTACTTACCTTACCATTACTTAGGCAGATTGGGTTCGGTAAACTCAAGTAACGCATACAAAAAGAGTAGTTACCCATTACCTAATGATTACCTTACCGTTCCTTAAGCAGTTTGTGTCCCCTCAAGTAAAGTAATGCGTTAAAAACAGTAGTTACCCATTAACTAATAATTTCCTCACCATTATCTTACCATTAGTTAAGCAGTTTAACAAACAAACGGATCTACAGCCACTTTTTAATGTTTTGTCATATGATTATATTGTTAACTAGTAACATAAAAAAACAAAAAAAACGACTTACGTCAATATTAAAAAAGTCATATCAATTAAAAACATTAGAACAAAATGAAAGAAATGGCCTGTTAAAACAAAAAAACATCCATTCCTCACTTCCCCCTTGGATATACATCCCCAGCTAACCCAGAAAGCCACTCAGGTTCTGGTCCAGGCTCTCGTCACCTCACGCCTAGACTACTGCAACTCCCTCCTGGCTGGTCTACCTGCATGTGTCATCCGACCTCTGCAGCTCATCCAGAATGCAGCGGCTCGTTTGGTCTTCAATCTTCCTAAATTTTCCCACACCACTCCGCTCCTCCGCTCGCTTCACTGGCTTCCGGTAACTGCTAGAATCCACTTCAAGACACTTGCGTACCATGCTGCGAATGGATCTGGCCCTTCCTACATCCAGGACATGGTTAAACCGTACACCCCAGCGCGTGCACTACGCTCTGCATCAGCCAAACGACTCGCTGCACCCTCGCTGCGAGGGGGACCCCATTTCCCATCAGCAAAAACACGTGGGTTTGCTATCCTGGCTCCAAGATGGTGGAATGAGCTCCCCATTGACATCAGGACAGCAGATAGCTTGCACATCTTCCAGACTGAAAACTCATCTCTTTCGACTCCACCTCGAGCGATAGAATTACTAACAAAGAACTGCTAACAGAGCACTTTTATACTAATAAAGGACTGGCTTACCTAAAGCCAGTTGAGTAGCACTTGAAATGTTTGGCTCTATGAAACCTGATGTACTTATATGATTCTGTTTTCTTCAAGGTTGTGTCTTCCTGGTCGAATGTACTTATTGTAAGTCGCTTTGGATAGATTATTCAATTATTATTTAAATATTTCGTTTTGTTATTGCATTAATTTGTATAGTACTGTATCATGTCTGTATCATCTTTTGTTTCATTTGTATTTTCTTTGGTTTTACATGTTCGAAAAAAGAAAAATAAATAAATAAATACATAAAAGCGTCAGCTAAATGCAATGTAATGTAATATATGGATAAAAGTCCTCCATTGGACTTCGACTCCTGGACCTTCCCCTCTAAATTGTTGTTTAGAGGGGATTGTTCTCTCTCCGTGTTATTTTTCATAAATGGAAGTTAAGTGTTGATTTTGGCTTTGTTACGTGCCTCAAAACTCAGCCAACGTAGTTGTTTTTACTACATTAGAGAAGGAACACACAAATGATGCACCTGACAACAGGAAGAAGGTGAAGTGTGACAGACATGCTCATGCTGCTACATCTCCAACCACAGCATAGTGAGGATGGTCTCCTCATGTTGCCATGGTGCCTTGCCCAGCATTATATCCCACGTTGCATTTCACACTCGTATTGCAGCCGCTAGTTGATTTGTCAGCAGGATGGAATTAACTCCTTTGCTGACATCCTTGGCCTGTCATCAATGGCTTTTAAGTCATTTGTTCTTATTTTGCCGTTGTTTGACGTCCAAAACGGTATGTGTGGCAATGTCAGGGTGCGGTTGAATAGATAGGTGGGGGTATGAGGGGGGGGGGAATAATTAGCATTGGTATTGAAAAGTAATAACAGTATGGATTAATGTGGGAGAAGTGGAGTGGAGCGCATCATCGAGTGAGACAAATCCAATGCTGGGAATTGGCAGACAAAGCAAGAGGCAGTCAATAGGGATTATGTGGGGGCTAAGCCGCCCCACTTTGGCTTGGGGGAGGGCTGTTGGAGGAAGTATGGAGGGGTGTGCATTCATGGCAATGGTGGCAGCTCTACGACGGGCATCCGCACACGCTCATGCAGGTCGGTTTGGTCTTGTCTGCAAAAAGAGTGTGGTGCAGAAGGGTGGAGATGGTGCAGACGGGGTGATGAAGGGGAGGAGAAGGGGAGGACTGGCATCTTGCTCCCTCTTTTTACCTCTCATAGCTCCTCCCACCTCCAACCACCCCTCCATCCGTTAGGCCCCAGATCCCTATGCCCCCCAGGGGAGGTGGTGCATTGGCGCTGCCAGATCCGGAGTCGGTGCCAGCTGGGCACTCAAATCATTGACAAAGTAAACACCTTGCAAATAGAAGCAGAGATGACACAGCCTCAGACACAGCACGTTGCACGACTACATCAGCAGGTCTACACCACACGAGGGGAGGGTCACACACCTCTTGTTACCATTAAGTGTTATTTATTGTGTATGTCAAAGGGTGTCGCTGTCTTATTAACTAGGGCACAGGTATTTTAGGTTTTTCATGTCACATGATTGTGTACGTCTGACCCCAGAAGGGCATATGGTTTTTGAGCGTGGTAACGCGTGTCATAAGTACCCCAGATGTTTTATTCGGGTAATTAATTGAATATTGATGGATATGGACTCTACCTTGACGATGCACAACAGTAGACAATTAGTGGATTGTATTCTGCTGCACCTGATAACGAGCTTACAAAATCTTAAAGGTGGGGAAGGTAATTTTGGAGAAACCAGCTCGGGTGCGTTGCATTTGAAAATACACAACTGGAAAAAATCTGCCACTTCCTTCAGACTTCCTTACAGAGCCCCTCCTCCAACACACACGAACGTGCACATGACCAATGAGGGCACGAGATAAGTTTGTGCACAGATGGAAGGCTGACAGGCAGGTAGGCCATCCAGTTATTTTAGCCGGGCCGGCTCACATGATTGGTCGTGCTTTTTACAGAACTACAGCTTCCACAGATGAGATGTTTTAATGGATTTTTTGTCAAAGCACTTCAGATATTCATTGCTATCGGGATGTTAAGAGCATTCCATGGAATATAACAAAAAGTGTATCTCGAGCCGGGTTCTCAAACGTACCTACCTCACCTTTAACTGAAGAAACAAACAAATGTATCTACACAGTGTAGCGCGACAGCCAGGACATTCTCGGGAGTTAAAACACCACGTAGTAGTTTAGTATTAGGCTAAAGCTCCTAGATTATCAACACTTTTACTTAATCAAGTGATATGTTTATATGCCAAAGGATGGCACTCCAAAACCACCAATACTTGGCTAACATAGTGTATCTGTAATGTTGTCTGCCTGTCAGACCTTGGGTTATTTTCATCAAACTAACCTTCTCCCCTCTTCCAATCCCTTGAATAAATAGAGAATACCGGACAAGCTTTGAGCGAGGAAACAGGAGTATCCTTCGCCACAATGTTAGGTAGCAATGCTATACAAGTTGGTACATAATGCTAACGATATTCACCACCAATGTCAATCAGTTCTCACCTAGATAGGTGATAAGTGTTATTGGATGTGATTCGGATTATGCTATTGTCAGGGGCAGAGAGAAGTGCTAGCTCAACTGGCTGATGACGCGAACTACCACCAAGTTTGCAAATGTAGAATACGCTTAAGGATGAATTAAGCGTCTAACAACCTCTGAAATAAGGTTTGTCTTTAACAAGTATCCTCGTAACCATGCTCTAAGAGGGTGAATTGCCTCTACACAGCCCAAAATATTGCCTAGATACGATAGGGGAAAGAATGACAGGTGGGTTGATGGATGGATTGATGGTTGGATGGATTCTTTATTGACCCTAAAGAGATTTAAGCACCCAGTAGCTTATAACACTGATTAATAAATTAATACAAAATTAAGTGGTAGTTAGTCCAAAAAACCACAACAGAGAGCAATAAAGAGGATGTCCTGGTGATCGACAACGTTTTCTTTAAAAAAGATTACACTAAACAGAGTTCTTGGAGAGGTTGCAACTTGTGTCGGCTGATCCTTAAAGCTCTAATTTTGAAACTTGCTTTTGGTTTTTAAAGTTATTTGTATAAGGAGCAATGCGTTTGTGCTTTATAGATGGCAAATTCTTTATGAAGGGATCCATTTCTGAGAAATTCAAGGCTGATTTAAAAAACTACATTTAACTTTTGAGTTTGTGGTCTCATCCATCTGCTTTGAAAGCATTGCATGACATCCCTTCTTCACCCAGCTGCTTCGTTGTGCACTGCATGTGGTCAGCATTTCCTCTCAGCTTTGGAATGGATTACATATCTGAACACAACGTGTAAAAAAGAAAAATGCTAAAAAGCCACTGCTACACCTTGAGGCCAATTGGGTGACCCCACACGCATTCTCTCGCATTTCCTAGAAACCACAGTGGTCACAACTCATTTCCATCTGACTAAGTCATTTAAATGTAAGTCAAATGTAAGTCATTTGTAAGAATATGTTTAGTCTGAGTTCTTACCAAATAATCCAACAATATCTGAACAGGCTAGCCAATCACTTTCTTTCAGCAAAAATATGTGAAAACAGAAGAGGGTTGATTTTCATTCATTTATTCATTCATTCATTTATTCGCTGCCCATTTTGTCTGCATATAATTCTTTAATTTTTATGTAAATGGCCACATGGAGGGGTGTCCGTGGTTTTGATGACATATCTCCAGTGGAGATCCTTGGACGGCTTAGCCTGCCCATCCAAAAATAGCCATGAAATCCCACGAAATAATAGAAGGGTGGTGGTAGCGGGGGGCAGGAGGGGCGGATTTTCAGCAGCTGAGGCTTTGCATTCGAATGGCAGGTTCTGTCTGGAGTGAAGGGACCCCCCCCCCCTCCCCAGCCAGCCCTCCACCAGCACAACGCCATGAGAGAGGGAGAGAGGAGGTGTTATCGGGTCCTTGCAGCCAGTGCCCCGACTTGTTCCTGAATATTAAATGTGGCAGAGGACCAGCAAAGTGAGTTGTCTTTGTTTTGTCAAGTGTGCCATGACAAAATGCTGGGGTGACCCCCCCCCCTCCCCTCCCCCTGAATGACCCCTCCTTCTCCCAACACCTATATATATACACACAAACTGCACAACAGTGGGACCTGCTTTTTTGACCTGCTAATCATCTTTGCATAAATACAACATAAAACCTTACACCGTGTTTGGTGGTCTTGGGGACGGGGACAGGGGGGGGGTCACAGTACATGAATCATCGCTGTTGCCATGGGAATAGCCTAAGACCACCACACATGCTTGCATCAACACTAGAAGGACTGATAAACACATGCAGAAGTGCACAAATACAATCTTGGGAAATGTGTTTTAGCATGGACACACACAAAGAAAAGGCAGACACACTCTTGGGAAATGTGTCTGACAATGTCCACACATACATATACACACACACACACACACACACCGCTATCCCCACTCCAACAAGTCACGCTAAATATTCATGAAGCTCGACAACAGTGTCCTCTCTCCCCCCGTCTGCCTCACGCTGTCCCTCTTTCTCTCTGGTGGTCTTTGTCTTCGTCTTTCATCCATCCGGCTGCTGTGTGTGTGTTTGTGTGTGTCATCAGACAGCTTTTGAAGGTTTTATTACCAAGTAACTGTCATCCTCACCTGATAGCTGCCCGACCGACGACTTGATGCATATCTACATCGCATATGGGAAACACATTAAAATATAAAACATATACACACATGTGCCAGGAGTACAGTATATCTGCTTGTTCACACAGGTTGTGTGGGTGCACTGACATAGCTGGATGTTAAACACGTTAGGGCCAGGTTATCCAGGAAAAACATTTGTTAACTTGTGTGTATTGCTGTTCTGAATAAACTGAAAGGAACGGTCAGAGTCGCACTCAGAAACCTTTTTCACCTTCACACATTGGTACAAGCAACTATGTTGTGTCTTAATGGCTTCTGATACCCTATTTGGTGTTTTCCCTAAATAGAAACAAGGTAATGGTGATTAAAGCAGATGACACAGATCAAATGCAATAGTAGTAGGTAGGTATATTTAGTGTTTAGATGCATTGCTTGGCTGACCTGTACATTGTCCTTTTTGGTCAAAATGATAGGATTTGTTTTTTGGACACCAGCAAGTAACCCTAACCTTTCATTTGTGAAGCCTGCCACTTTCCTTCTGACTACGGATTTTTCTAACCTCGGTCTTCAGACTAGATGGAACCTTAACATTCAGAAAAAGTTTGTGATGATCGAGGTGCCAAGGTGTTCCCGATTGAAGACAGTATCAGCTGCTTGTTCAAAATTGGGCATCTCGACTTTGGAAAGAAGAATCTCAGCCAGTTAAAGGTCCCATGTCATGCTTTTCCGGTTATCACCCGTCCCCTTGTGTGTTATGAAGGTTTTTCTGCATGTAAACGGTCTGCAGAGTCACAACCCCTCAAAGTACACCCTGTAGGGAGTAAAGCTCTAACACAGAAAATACTTGTCTATGCTGCCCCAGAACGCCTCGTTGGAGATTTCTCTTTTTCCATTGTTTTCTTCCTGGGTACTGTGACGTGCCCATACCCAAATGGACCCATTGGTTCAAATGGACCAATCCGCGGACTTCCTCACACACACACACTCAATCTTTTCTCAGCTGCAGCACCGCCGATTTCTCCTCCCTGAGACGGCGGGACGCGGCGAGGCTGTGAGTCGGTGTCTGAGCACACACACAGACTCCCAGCCATGCTGCGGGTGTGTATATGTCTCGCTGTCTCGCAGACGGCCACTGGGCTCACAGTGGGGGGGGGGGGCAGGAACTCCAACAAGCCGTTTAGGACAGAGAGTGAATACACATACTATAAAGAGATGCTGTATGAGAAACCAATGTGAGTTTGGAAAATTGCACAATATAAATATATTCTATTATACCTCAACAAAGGAATTATGATCAGTAGAAATGGCATGGGACCTTTAAGATTTATTGGGTACATGAAGCTATCCATTGTCACTCAATAAGGCAGGAAATGGATGGTTTTCATGCTAAAAGTACTATATTGAATCATACTCCCTTCTTGGATAAGAGCAAACGGGTTAAGAGGTTGAATGTAAAACATATTTGTTGGATTATTTTCAAGGGATTTACAACTTTGTATCAACTAACTCTTGATGAGTCCCTGTGTGTATTGTTGGGCTTGTATGACAAAGTTATGTAGTAATGTATGGTGTTGCACTCAATTGTATGTATCAATTGATCTCACCAATTCAATGGGAGTTCAAAGGATAAGTCAATCCAACAAGGACTTTGTTTAAAGAACACTAAGGCTTTTCAAGGTTCAAAGTTCAGGGCTAATTTAGTGTCATTGTACAACACAGGGTTGCACACAAAAGGGATCCAAGAAACGTCAAGGTTTTCCACAGCAGACACAATCTCCTAGGATCTCAAGTGGACTTACAACATAGTCAGTAAATGCCCAACGGAGGACGTACTTCCTGCACAAGCTCAGGAATTTCAACCTGTCTCAGAGTTGCTGTTCCAGTTCTGCACAGCATCATTCAATCTGCTCTCTGCACATACACCACTATTGGCTTTAGATTAGCCACCAAACAGGAGTGGAACAGTGGTATCATGGGTGCCAGCCTCCATCCAGGACTCTTCCTGCATCAGGAAACATCCCTGCAGAACATCAGAATCAATTTTGGAATTTGCTTTGGTATAAGTGGTGCATGCAGACACATAGTTGAAAAATACGTAAAATGTAATAAAGCATGACAATATACTATAATCAAAGTGGAGAGTTATGCTGATTTAAAAAAGAGGTAGCATGGAGACGAAATGTGCAACATGTTTACAGTAAAAATAATATGCAACCTGGACACCCCCTCTTTGAATTCTCCCTTCCAGTTTTCCAAAAACAGGTACAGTTTCTTCCCAAGGGTCGCCAGTCTGATGAAGACTTCTCTTCAGAGTTACTTTAAGGGGGTGAATCAGCTTTTTCATACATGAATCCTCGGGGAATCGAATATGCTAAGACACTTGCTGCACCTATCCAAAGGACACACTAGTTAGCCCCGGATATGTGTGAATATTTGAATAGCTTAGGACTGTATGCACCATAAAAAGCAATGTTCATACATTGTACACAAGGCTGCCATACACATTATTGTTGCCCCAGTTCAACATGCAACTCACTTTTATATATTTGTAGTAGGGGGTCCCGGTTCCATCTGTGTTTCACCCAAGGGATCTAATGCCTGAAAAACATTGACGACCCCTAATTTCATATATGCACTTTTTAAAAAAAATCTGTAGATAGTCAAATGTGTAAACTATTTATGATAACCTTTGTTGTCCCTGTTTTATGTTTCTATATTTTAAAGGGTCAAAGCTTTCTGTGAGTGCTGTAGTTATCATGTTGAGGGTGGATAAACATTGTTGATATCTTTGAAACTGCCTTATTGGTTGAAGGCCAACAAACACACACAGGGTTAACAGGCTGCCAGTGCTGTCTGCTTGAGCCCGCGGGCATGGTGGCTGAGGTGTGAATGTGTGTCAGATGGTTCAGTGGGTAGCCTGGTAGCCGGTATTGTGGCTGTGCCCACACCCACAGGGAGCATCACACACACACACACACACACACACACACACACACACACACACACACACACACACACACACACACACACACACACACACACACATTCCCTGAACCCCCCATCCTCAGTTCCCTTAAGCCTGTAAGGACCTGACTGACTGTTCAGCTTAAGCAAATCAGTGCACAAGAAGAGAAACAGACGTGAGGAGAACAAACAAACCCCAAAGTCAAGAGGGCGCATACTGATGCTGTTTTTATTTTCTCATCTCATCTGATTGTTCTAATGCTACGATACTTTTACAAAAACATGAGGCTAAGTAGTGACTGAGAAAGGTTTGAAAATGTTTTAATGTGTGAATCATAACAACAGCTTGAGGTTCAGTTTCTCTTTTGGAATGACGAGTACCAGAGGCGGATTTAGGATTGTAGGAGATCCGGGGCTTAGCCCAGGAGTCGTTGGATTAGGGGGGGGGGGTGCAGGGGTACAGTGCTATTTTGTATAAGTGGGGGGTGGACCGAACATCCTTTAGGGGGGTTGTCGCCTCCTCTCGGGGGGTCCGGGGGCATGCTCCCCCGGGAAGATTTGTTTTTAAATATTGAAGTTGAAAGCATCAATCTGGTGCACTTTGAGAGCAACATTAACCCTACCTTAATAACACCTTAAAGCGGACAAAAGGCACTGGAGAACACTCATTAACACCCTTTAATGAAGCAAACTAATGCCTTAACTCACTCAAATAGTCGTTTACTTATTAAGGTGAAACGAATGTGCGTAGAGTTTTAAAGGATGCGGATAGTCTCACCTTGATTCTGGCGCATTGCTTATCGTTTTATAGATCTATTCTCATCCACCATCTTTGTTTGTGACGTAAAGAGTGTAAGAGTCACGTTTCTGAATCGGACACTCTGAGTGGATGCAGTCACAGCCAATCGGAGTCTGATTCAGAGGGTTGCCTTTCAGTTCTGTTGTTATGTGTACTGAAACGCGAGCCGGTATAATTCCACGCGCGAAAACAAAATACAAATTGGAATACGTTATTTTAGTGTCTTAAAAGTAGACTGAGTTATGAAGGGTTAACGTTACATCTTAGGATAATTTTTAGTCATGTTCTGTATACATACTAACATAAGGGTATACTTAGTGTGGTTACTCCATGTTTACTAGCTATAACATTAACGTTACATCACTCTTTTTCACTTCTTACTCAGTCAGCCAGAGTGCAGATATCACCATTAGATTAACAAACCTGAAACATCATCCATTTATTGACTGCTGGTGATGACATTGTTGTCAGCTGCTGATACTGCTGCTGCTGCAGCTTGTGGCGCCGGCTGCTTCAATGACAATAACTTTATAATATCCATAACTGTATAGGCTATTAGCTTAAAACTCGTCAGGCACTAGGAAGGATCACTTCTTCTTCAGGGCAGGCTACGCAGTACGCAGGCTAATGTCCCACAGTGGCTGCCTCTCTGGTGGACTCCGGTACTGCACATTACTCCCGAGACGTTTTCAAAAAAATTAAATTTAAATGAAAAAAATTGTTTTAAGTGAAACATCCGGGGCTTTTCAGAAAACATCTGGGGCTTGAGCCTAAGTAGCCACCCCCTAGCGCCGCCACTGACGAGTACCAACTAGCATCACCTGCTATAGAGAGTTGATTCCTCTCGTGCAGAGAAAAAACGTAAACACATGCAAAGACGAAACAGCTGATCAGGCGACTCTGACCAGACTGTTCCTGTTATCCAGTATCATTAAAAGCCTAAATGTTCACCATTCTCATCAAACTTCGGTGCACTTCAACCCCTCGTACGGTTCATTTGGGCATTTTGAAAATGGAATTAGGTAAGTACAGGTTAACAGGGGGAGAGGGCAAGATAATTCAATCCAAATTTCCCCTGTAGGCGTGTCTACGTATGTAATGTAAGTCGCTTTGGATAAAAGCAGCAGCTAAATGACATGTAATGTAATACAAAAAGTAATAACCAACAGTCCAGAATACACTCATATTCAGGCAGAAAACGACTTAAAGCTTGTTTGATTTTTCTTTTTTGTCAACCAACCAACCAACCAACCAACCAACCAACCAACCGATAAGTGTTTCAACTCTTATCCATTTTAAGTTTCCAGACATTTCTTCTTTTCGACTAGCCACTATAATCCTAACATAGTATTCTCGTTCTGACCTCTTGTAGTGTCTACACATAATCATAATGTGAGTGCATGTTACTCAAATCTCTAATATTCATTCCTCCCTATCCCTCACCGTCACTGTCTCCCTCCATCTCTGCCCCTCTCCTCCCCCGCTGTCTCGCTGCGCCCTCTCTCAGCAGTAAGCCCTCTAATCTCTCCTGTTCCATCGCCTAGCAGACACATGCCCTCTGTCTGCAGAGCCAGCGGGGATGTTTCCTGTGCAGGTGTACTACAGTGACCGCACAATAGGTACGGTGAGCGTGGCAGCTTTGGTACGGTGAGCAGGGCAGCTTGGATTTGGCACGATAAGTACGCTGAGTATGCTGTTGCTACGGCAAGATGAGTCAACATGGCAGGTATAGTGGATACAGCAGGTATGGGGGGGGGCTCAGCGTGGGGGGTTCGGTGCTTAGAGTATGCCGGGCAGGGTGTGCATGGACACTGTGCAGGCAGGGTGGGACTGGCAGATGGTGGGCACAGTGAGTATGATCCATGGCAGACACTTGGTACAGTGAGCAGGGCGGGAACCGTGGCCATGTTAGTGGTCACAGTATGACCTCATGCAGGGGGCGGGCCAAGGTTGCCCATCGTGCTTGGACTCACACCCACTCTGCCTGACATCCAATGTGACGTTTCCTCTTTCCCCCTCTTGCTGAGTCATTAGTAATTTGTTTGATAGTTGGTAGCTTTCCCCCCTTGTTGCTGGCATCTCTTAATCAATGTTAATTGGCTTGGAATTAGCATATGTTAATTGATGATATTTACTTCAAATTAAAGGTATGAGTGGTCCCAGAGGGTTTCCTGTTCATCTAATTAGAACCAATTAGCTGCAATTAACACGTGTAAATGAGACGCCACTGAGTCCAAAACAAACAGTGTGTATATGCAGGCTGCTGCCCAGCTTCCCTTGTGTTGCCCAACACTGGGCCTGTGTTTCTGCAGTATGTGCATGCGCAGTCACATTGCGTTCATTATAATAACATGTGTTATAACAAACCATATGAAACCAAAAGTAATTCCAGCTCAGACAAATAGGCATTCAGGACCTCTGTGCTCCCAGTTTTCCCGCTCATATCCTCAGTGTCGCTCCTATTTTTAGAGCGTGCTGCCAAACTAATTTGTTTTACAGACCTTCCTATCAAGTGAAGAAAATCCCGGAGGTGTATTCATTGAAATTCAGTCGACAGCACATCTTGTTTTGGTCTAAGAAACCACCAGCCGTGGTGATTGTGGAGAGTAATCTCACACAGGGAAAATTGCCAGGAAATGAGAAGATGTAAACAAGGGAGAAGGTAGAAAATAAACAAAATTCATTCAAGCATCTATGGCATCTCACCATACTCTATTAAAAATATACTGCCTGTTTAACTTCCAATTTCAGCAGACTCTCTTATTTGGAAAGAAATTGCCACATTTTCTAAGACTAAAATGACGAAAGTCCTCCTTCTCTTAGGTAACAACTTTTGTTATTATTTTACATTACATTACATTGCATTTAGCTGACGCTTTTATCCAAAGCGACTTACAATATATATATAAGGAATATACAAAGCTGTAAGATTGGTGGGACCTATGGTTGATTGGCAGCCAAGCGGGTATAGGGGTAAAAAGTAAAAACACATTATATGCTCACTTGTACAAGCTAGTAAAAGATTGTTTCTTTAAGCAGATGGATTAAAGTTATTCTAAGAGACTGATGTTAATATTTGCAGGTGTATTAATAATCATTCAGTGTTACCTTCGGCCAATGATAAAACAGATAGTGTTCAATGTTTGTTATATGATAATCAGAGCATTTTTATAGCAGAAAACAATGATTTTCATGGTGTATATATAACGTGTATACTTACGTCTACTTTCCCACATAACTTGGTGTCTTAAAATTGTGTCATAATTGAAATTCTGTGTAAGTCTGCAACTGAAGAATGTCAGGGTGGATGGATGGTTGAAAAAAAACAAACACTACTTGTCAAGAAAAGTTAACATTATGTCAGTCAGCATACATAAGGTAACATGTTACGTACTTGACTAAAAGTAACATGTGAAATAGACTGTACCTAACTAGAACTTAAGATATGTACCAAACAAGACATGTTGACTGCAGGGGCTAGGGATAGAACCACTAACCCTCACACTTGGTGGACGACCTCCTGAGCCGCAGCCTCGTCAAACTAACCAAACCGTGTTATTTGATTTTACATCATTAACCACTATACACCTACACTCCTAAATAACAAAAAAAACGTGGCCCTGATCAAGTGTCCATATTTAATTAGGTATTAGTGAAAAAGCGATTTACATGTCATATGCCTACCCACAGAGCATAGTGTTCTGTTTCCAGTACATACATGATTGATTTCCTGTGAACCTTTCGTGGAAGTCCACTCACAATGCAAGGAACTAACCAATGAGTGGAAAAAACAATGAAAAGCTATAACAGAATGAATCCCAGTGTCCACATGGTATGTATTTAGATGCTCATTGGGAAACAGTATATGCTGTCCCGTAGACCAAGTTGACCCTGCTCTATATATTTCATACATCCTAGCCAGTGTGTGTTCTTCTTTCTCCTTTCTATTGTATCTGAATTGCAGGTCTGTCTGGATGAGTGAGGTCTACAAAGAACTGCAAAATAGCATTGTCTGCTGTGCGTGCTCTTCTCCTAAAGAGACCTAAAGCACTGGCTAGAGTGTTTTGGCAGACATAACACACATCCTTTTATTCCACCTGGGTATTATAACTTCCCCCATATGCGCATCTCTTTTGAAAAATCCCAGACTTCAATTATCCATCCAGCATTGGCAAGGTATCAATGATGAACCCCGGCAGTGACATCCACAACTTTCCGCGCTCTTCTTTAATGATGAATAGATGCAGATTATATTTCTTTTTGTGTTATTTCCTCTCTGCTGTCACCCTCACCTAAACCCCCACCACCACCCATCAAGGTAAAAGAAGGTGTCTCGTTGAAATCCCTCCCAGCTCAGAGCGGGGCCTAATCTCGAGTTAGTGGTTGTGGGGATGCAGCATTGACAGGCGTCTCCCTCTCTATCTTTGTATGTAGCTTTTGGCAGAATTCCCCTCTTAGTCTCCAGGTTTAGCAGCAGGATACGGCGAGATGCTTCAGCGTACTTACCACTATAACAATCAGGGGGGTGCTGGGTGTCGGGGCAACGTTGCAGGAGGGTTTGCAGCTGAAAAAAACAGCATCCACCGCCTTTGTTGGGCGATAAGGGAAGGTGGAGGGTGGTGAGGGGGGGGGGGGGTACATGCACACAAGGAGCGATCTTGGGAGCTGAACAAATCTGAGAACGGCATTATGGGTTGGTAAACAAGGATGCCATAAGAGGCTGTAGGATTTGCTGTTTGCCTTTTTTTCTGATGGGCTGGAGTGTGAGGCACAATGGCGAGATGGAGGTGGTGCGAATGGAGAGCTGGAATGAGACAGACAGGAACAGAAGGAAACGGAAAAAGGATACACAAAGGTGAATGGTTGGGGTTGGAATAGGACAGAGAGCGTTAAGGGTGAGAGAAAAGTCATGATAGAGGAGGATATGAAGGAAGAGCAGAAAGTTATCCAAGCTAATAATGAAAGTTATGTTATGGTATGTTATGTTGTTTTTATGGAAAACAAGGACAGATAGATCTTCATTCAAAAAACCTAGCGTTTGAAGAATTTTTAAGCTGCTGTGTATCATTTCCAGCTACACTTCTAAACTTCTAAATATGAAAAGAAAATGTTTTACTACGTCCATGTTGTCTTTTTGTGTGCTTTATCCATTACATATTAACACACTTTAGAACAGAATTCAAGGTTGCAGACCTATGTTTTAGTCGCCGATGATAAGTGATGAAGACGAGGGCAGAGTGGGTGAAAGAATATGGACCGATGAAGAGTATTTCTGATTTGTTGCAGTAAAGTTGGAAGCATCAATTGTTTTGGTTGGTCACGGTCTTAGTGGAGAATTATTGTTGAGTATCCTCAGCATAGCAGTGTATACAAATGCCAGGTTGGCAGAGGATTTGTCAGAGGAAAGGATGTACAGAAATAAAGAGGAGGGGACCGTACACTCAACCCTGAGGGACATGAGTAACTGGGGAAATGGAGGATTGGCAGTTATTTATCTAGATGTACTGATGTCTGTTAAAGAGATAGGAGGTGAACCAGGCGAGGAATTTGGAGTCTGCAGAGAGAAGTGTGTCATTTGTGATTTTCAGTAGAGCAGTTTCTGTGTCAGTCAGATTGGAAGGGTGCAAAGAGGTGTTTTGAGTTGAGGTGGGATTTAAATTGAGCAGCAATGTCTTGCTTGAGGATTTTGGAAAGAAAGGGGAGGTTGGACGGGGGCTGGAAAATGTTGGTAACATACGGTAAGGGTCAAGTCCAGGTTTTTTAAGTATGAGGGTTACAGCAGGGAGCTTGAGGCTTTCCAAAGCCCATCATTTTCAAAGTAACTGTAATTATACATTATTCAGCCATTAGTGACTATTCATTGTAAAACAAAATATATATATTACTAGCTATCCATTGCATTAACCCTCACCCTAACCCTAACAATCACATTTTCATGTGTTGTAAAAGATAATCTTTGATATTATAAGTACAGCAGGTGTGTAAGAGAGTAAACACAGCATTGAAATGTTTAAGTTGGGGTGTCATTGAAGGTCATCAGTGGAATCCTCTACATCGGCGGTTTTCAAAGTGTGAGGTGCGCCAGAGAGCTTCAGGGGAGGTGCAGCGTGAGAATAAAATTACGAGAAACAGTGAAATCCAGCTAGTTAACTTCAGCTAACTTTATGCGAGCGGCAGCACGGATCGATTTTCAGTGAAGCTACATAAAGTGAGAGAGGAGACAGCGTCTGGCAGAAAACGGAGGAAGTATGACCACGATTATTTGAAGCTAGGATTTTCATGGACCGGTCCTGGCAGGGGCAGACTGGCCATCTGTGTGTTCTGGAGAATCACAGAATGGCCAGCTCGGTTCGCTGACGGCCGGCACCGCCCTTTATTTTAATGTTAATAATACTTACTTTGATCAAAAGCAAGTACCGGTTAAGGCTGCAGCCAGAGGATGATCTGCGTTTATTCCTGTCTACATTGCATCCCCGCATCATCCGCCTGTGCGCATCAAAGACGCAGACTCATTGTTCCCACTAAAGTAGGGGTGAGTGTAATGAGGAGGCAAAGTTGACGTTCAGTGTGTTGCCGGGAGCATATATGGATTTGTTCACGATGTTGAAAATGTTAAAAATGTTTTAAAAAACGTTTAAAACATAAAAATAAAAAGGTTTAAAAAAGTTGTTGTTTAATATTTACTCAGCCAATGACATCGGTGCAGTCAGTGAGTCAGCACGATAGATTCAAACACAGAGACGAGACAAGAAGAGAGAAACAGTCGGAGTCATTTCAAATGGCGTGCTCAAAAAAGAGAAAGGTAGACAGCGAAAACAGAGCATTTAATGACATGTTCTCTCACTGGACCTCTTTGAAATGCAATTGAATACCCCTGCATTATAGCAACAACAACAACAATAATACAAAATAATAATAATAATAATAATGGCAATAATAATTGGGAGGGGGGGTGCGGCTGTTCTTATGTTCTCTGAGGCAGGGCCGTATCCAGGATTTCTTAAATACCGAGGTCCAAACATGCTAGGGGGTTTCGGGGTGTACCCCCTCGAGATTTTTGGGATTTTCATGATCTAGTTAGGTGCTTTTTAAGTCCTGTGGGGGGTCACAAATTGGAT
>NW_022989899.1:2441765-2501300 GCF_902827175.1 Gymnodraco acuticeps
ATCTGGGAATTACACCAGGGAGCTGGTCGATAACGCCACTACAATCAGGCTTGCCACAGTGAGTAGCATGTTCTCCTTTCAGGGCTGTCACAGAGGAAAGACAATGCAGCGCACCTGTAGGCTCCACTGAGAGCTTCCTCTGCTTTATTGTCAGCTCAGCGCTGGTACTGCTGCTGTTGACAGAACACACACAGTCTCGCTGTGACACGTACTGCATGCCTGCCCATGTGTTTGCTGGCATGTAAAGTGGAATACCTACTGCTACATAAAAACACGATACTCAGCAAAATAATATGGTTGATAGAAAGTTCATTCTTCACCTGGTGGCCTTCCTCAGCATATTGAATTGTTTTGTTGTCAAGCTGATAGATTAGTTACTATTTCTGGTTATTATCGAACAACACATATAGGTACAGTGGGGCATTTAGTCAGCCACCAATTGTGCACGTTCTCCCACTTAAAAAGATGAGAGAGGCCTGCAATTTTAATCCTAGGCAGTAGGCACACTTAAACTATGAGAGACAGAATGGTGGGAAAGAATCCAGGAAATCACATTGTAGGATTTTTAATGAATGAATTGGTAAATTCCTCGGTAAAATAAGTATTTGGTCACCTACAAACAAGATTTCTGGCTCTCACAGACCTGTAACTTCTTCTTTAAGAACCTCCTCTGTCCTCCACTTGTTAACTGTATTAATGGCACCTGTTTGAACTCGTTATCAGTATAAAAGACACCTGTCCACAACCTCAAACAGTCACACTCCAAACTCCACTATGGCCAAGACCAAAGAGCTGTCAAAGGACACCAGAAACAAAATTGTAGACCTGCACCAGGCTGGGAAGACTGAATCTGCAATAGGTAAGCAGCTTGGTGTGAAGAAATCAACTGTGGGAGCAATTATTAGAACATGGAAGACATACAAGACCACTGATAATCTCCCTCGATCTGGGGCTCCACGCAAGATCTCACCCCGTGGGGCCAAAATGATCACAAGAACGGTGAGCAAAAATCCCAGAACCACACGGGGGGACCTAGCCAATGACCTGCAGAGAGCTGGGACCAAAGTAACAAAGGCTACCATCAGTAACACACTACGCCGCCAGGGACTCAAATCCTGCAGTGCCAGACGTGTCCCCCTGCTTAAGCCAGTACATGTCCAGGCCCGTCTGAAGTTTGCTAGAGAGCATTTAGATGATCCAGAAGAGGATTGGGAGAATGTCATATGGTCAGATGAAACCAAAATAGAAATTTGTGGTAAAAACTCAACTAGACGTGGAGAAAGAATGCTGAGTTGCATCCAAAGAACACCATACCTATTGTGAAACATGGGGGTGGAAACATCATGCTTTGGGGCTGTTTTGCTGCAAAGGGACCAGGACGACTGATCCGTGTAAAGGAAAGAATGAATGGGGCCATGTATCGTGAGATTTTGAGTGACAACCTCCTTCCATCAGCAAGGGCATTGAAGATGAAACGTGGCTGGGTCTTTCAGCATGACAATGATCCCAAACACACCGCCCGGGCAACGAAGGAGTGGCTTCGTAAGAAGCATTTCATGGTCCTGGAGTGGCCTAGCCAGTCTCCAGATTTCAACCCCATAGAAAATCTTTGGAGGGAGTTGAAAGTCCGTGTTGCCCAGCGACAGCCCCAAAACATCACTGCTGTAGAGGAGATCTGCATGGAGGAATGGGCCAAAATACCAGCAACAGTGTGTGAAAACCTTGTGAAGACTTACAGAAAACGTTTGACCTCTGTCATTGCCAACAAAGGGTATATAACCAAGTATTGAGATGAACTTTTGTTATTGACCAAATACTTATTTTCCACCATAATTTGCAAATAAATTCGGTAACACTTTATATTAAGGTACACAAATTAACCATCAACTAGTTGTTAATTAACATCCATATTAGCAGTATATTGGCTCTTTATTAGTCATTATAAAACCAACACATCCTCACTCCCAGGTCGGCCTATGTTGACGTTATGTCAAGTCCCCTGTCGGCTTTTTCCAACGCAAGGGGGGGGCCTTAGCGTCCATTTTCAACGCAAGGAGGGGGCCCTTAGCGTCCATTTTCAGCTTTCCGGGATGTCCATATGCTTCTATGGACGCTCATGGAAGCACAGCGTTCGTTTGTGTTGACTGCCCTTAAAGGCAATGTGAGCGTCCATTCTCATTGGATAACGGAGAATTGTACACCCGGAAGTAAGTATTCCCCTTACTGTCGATTGATTTTACAGTGATATCTGCACTACTCATCGACTAAAAAACACCAGATTATCCTTGTTAATTACACAACATTGATTGGTTTAAATTGTGTGCAATGTTTTTGTATTTTTCCCCTTCGATTCGGAGAAACAAATGTTTTTTCGGATTAAAGGATGGCAGAAGACACTACACTACCCAGAATCCCCAGCTATCGTTTGGACTACACCATGTGCTCTGTTTGACAAACCCCGTGATAGTCCTCAAGCTCTGTGATTGGAGAGTGTGCTCCGAGGGTTACGCCGAGCCTCGAACAACACTTGAAATGGGATGGAATCACCGCAGACTGTCCAAAACTGGATTTGAACGGGTCCACCGCGTCCCCCCCTCCCCCACCCCGTCCCCAGAACTACACATGCTGGCTATTCTGTTTCGCAACATGTTCTCTATCTATGGCACGTCTCTACTGGGAGTTGTAGTTTTAAAAGACGTTTTCGTATTTCCCATAATAAGAAGTTGCCAGTATTAAACTGTGTACATCCCTGGAGGTTTAGGGGATAGGAAACACTCACATTTAAAACATATAATTAATAAATGGGTGAAAATTGCTTGTGCCCATAATGGGCAGCATTAATGTATATACACACAGGTCAGAAGAGCTTTATTTAACAGCTGGTCTTATATGTTTGTGACCCCTGTTGTTAATTGATAACATTACATCACATTACATTAATTGAAAAGCCTGAAACATGCACTTGTCAAGGTTCAGAGGCACATTTTTCAAATATGGCAGTAGCCATCGATCAGCTTAAGATAAGATATACTTTATTGATCCCAAGTTGGAACATTTTCGTTACATCAGCATGTGTAACAGTTAAATATGCAGTGGTGTTTATTTGTAAATCATTTAGTATAATCACACAAATTCTGTGTTTTATATTCAACAATTCTGTGTTCTTTATTTATTGATTGTTCAATACCTGACAAGGCCGGAGATTACATATCTACATACATCTTATAAGAGTATAATACATTATGTATAATATCAGTTAAAATAAGTGCTTCAACATAGTTAACATTGCTGGAGGTATGCACAAATATTGATAGATGTCTTGTAATGCACTATTGAGGAACCTGCGACCCAAGTTTTTCATTCAATGCATAACTACACCATAGTTGTGTAGGCCTATATGATATGTCAATAAACCTTAGAACATCATGAAATCTTGAAAGGGATGTGCAAAATAGTCATTATATACAGTCTTTAATTAACTATTAGTAGCGAATAACGAGTAATGAATATACTTTATAGGGATCCTATTAATATCTAATAATAAAAATAATGAAATTCAATAACATGCTTTAACCACTAGGTGTCCCTTTATATCAGCTGTGCACCTTTATGGTGTAAATACAGCCTATCTACCAATTGGATCAAATATAAAAGTCAACCGAATACGTATTGTGTGAAAAGAAATGTAAGATGTTGTTTAATGGCTGATATATTTATGATCCACGTCACGTTTTCAGTTCCTCATGTTTGTCTAGAAGTCTTCTCATCAGGGCTCTATAAATACAGAACTACGGCAGATATGTAATATTTAATGCAGCCGAACCGTGTATTACAATGCCGTTATGTGATGACTTTCAAAGAGAAAAGCAAGCACACTCGGAATAAAGTATTATTTTATTTTAAAAAAATGTTTTCGGTCTGTTTCCGGTATTTGTTAATGACGATATGCTCTGAGATGTGAGACTGAAATTGCACAGGGGGAAATAACGTAGGCTATCTTTAGATGCGGATTTTGTTAAACTAATATGTTTTCGCTGTGGACCAACACTATACATTGACGGGGAAGGGGGTAGCAATAAAGATAACACCATTAAACAGTCACACAACATAACAGAAATAATATCGATAGCAGCGTCCCTAGCAACCACCTTGGTAACAATGAAAACGTTATGGACGCAATTTCCTGAAGTAATCTTCGTAATAACTAGCAAACTAAAGATCATGTACATCCACTGCACACAAAATCTGAAATAACAACTCATATTTCTCGCATCAAATGACATCAAAACGCATTTTAATGGCCAAACTAACTTTAAAATAGGCATTTTCCACCGAGAATAAAACGAAGTTCGGCCATGTTTTTTTTTTCTGCAGGGAGAAATGTGAAGATCACGTGACGTCAAACAGAGCACATGGTGGAGTCCAAACGATAGCTGGGGATTCTGGGTAGTGTAGTGTCTTCTGCAATCCTTTACTCCGAAAAAATATTTGTTTCTCCGAATCGAAGGGGAAAAATACAAAAGCATTGCACACAATTTAAACCAATCAATGTTGTGTAATTAACAAGGATAATCTGGTGTTTTTTAGTCGATGAGTAGTGCAGATATCACTGTAAAATCAATCGACAGTAAGGGGAATACTTACTTCCGGGTGTACAATTCTCCGTTATCCAATGAGAATGGACGCTCACATTGCCTTTAAGGGCAGCCGACACAAACGAATGCCGTGCTTCCATGAGCGTCCATAGAAGCATATGGACATCCCGGAAAGCTGAAAATGGACGCTAAGGCCCCCCCTCCCCCTTGCGTTGAAAATGGACGCTAAGACCCCCCCCTTGCGTTGGAAAAAGCCGACAGGGGACTTGACATAACGTCAACATAGGCCGACCTGGGAGTGAGGATGTGTTGATAAAACACTTATTAATGCCTTATTCTACATGACCATATTCTACAAGTAATAAGCCATTAGTTGAGAGATTTTCCTCATTAACCCTCTAATTAGTGCTTATTTGTTGCAAGTAAGGAACTTATTGTACATGAGTTTTGGTCTTAATATGCGCTGCCCAATATGGGCCTAATAAGGCAGTAGTACCACAAGAATAGTAATTCTCCCATAATAACACTTAACAAATATAATCTATTCTTATGGAACAAGACATGAAACTACAAGTGTTAATTAAGTCTAAACAACTCAAAATTAGCTATTTATATCTAAGAACATGCTCCCTATTCTAAAGTGAAGTCTTGTTCATAACCAATAAGCTATTAGTTTGACTCTAATTGACCAGAACAGGTTCCCCATTCTAAAGTTGCCTCCTCTTCACACTTTGTAAATACATTATAGCACACACTGAAATTAACCTCAACAGTACATGAACAAAGTAGGCACACGTTGAAATATCTGTTTTATTAATGAACCACTAAAGAGAGGTTCAGACACATACATGTACCAAAACATGTCAAGTTTCTCCAAGGCTGAGAACATATGCAGCCTGTACTTTTTAATAAAAACTGATTTTTAACAGAGTTTATGTATTTGTGATCATACTGTGTGACCTGCTTGTATGTTCTTACACAATAGGTGTACTGTTCTCTCTCTGTGTTGTCTAAGTGTGAACATAGATTAAACAGCCAGCCAAACTCTTTTGAGAGCCAGGGAATGAGCAGCCATGCTCCTTTATTGACTTATTTGCAGTCCAGTGACATTCAAACGGAGTGAAACTATAAAAAAAGAAGTTACAAGGCACTTAATGATCTCATACATGCAAGTGTAACACACACAGATGAACACATTAGGACCGCTTAGTGTAAACAAGGTAAACATAGCTAATGATAGCTGTACAATAAGCATGTATACAGGCTAGTATGGCTAACGCTAGCATGTATGCTAACGCTACCGTGTATGCTAACGCTAGCGCGAATGCTAACGCATTTTCTCATTGAGTTTAAACATCTCCACATGTCATCACATAAACACAATACATGTTACTAATCCTTACAGTGTAAGTGTAAGGCTCACACTTATACTTACAGTCATTGCTTTCTGACGGACTTGACCCTTTTACTCTTCAGGTTGCATAGGGAAAATTAGTGGCAGTGTACTCATGGATGTCTACTGCCATTATATTCCGTTCACGTTCTCCTACTTCCTGTGCCCGGGTCTAACCTTCAGTACACATTTTACAAAAATATAAATGTGCAAATATGAAACATACAGGTCAATATCACCTTGCTATTGGTAGCTGAACTGTCAATACCCCAAAACATATTATAAGATATAAATACCTAATTTTGAGTTATTTAGACACAATTAACACTTATAGTTTCATGTCTTGTTCCATAAGAATTGATCATATTTGTTAAGTGTTATTATGGGAGAATTACTATTCTTGTGCTACTACTGCCTTATTACGCCCATATTAAGCAGCGCATATTAAGACCAAAACTCATGTAGGCCTACAACAACTTCCTTACTTGCAATAAATAAGCACTAATTAGAGGGTTATTGAGGAAAAACTCTCAACTAATGGCTTATTACTTGTAGAATATGGTCATGTAGAATACGGCATTAATAAGTGTTGTATAATGACTAATAGAGAGCCATTATACTGCTAATATGCATGCTAATTAACAACTAGTTGATGGTTAATTTGTGTACCTTAATATAAAGTGTTACCATAAATTCTTTAAAAATCAGACAATGTGATTTTCTGGATTTTTTTTTCTCTTTCTGTCTCTCATAGTTGAGGTATACCTAGGATGAAAATTACAGGCCTCTCTCATCTTTTTAAGTGGGAGAAATTGCACAATTGGTGGCTGACTAAATACTTTTTTGCCCCACTGTATATGCCGGACTGTTGTATTGTACTGCATTAGTTTGATCTGGTCTACCTATGATGAAGAGTAACCTGAGTGCATATGTTTAACATCACTGGCCACAATGGCTTTTACATGCAAACAAGTTTGGCAAAATGTTTTATTTAGGATCTGTTTGCTGATTCCTTCCTTCCTTTGCTAATATCAATTTAATTATTGTCAAGTTCAAAGTTACTTTCTTGGAGTAAGCTCGACTTCATCAGCATATCATTATTATTCTCAGTAGGGTTTTAAGGTGTGTTGAAAGGCTGAAGCTGCAGAGCATTACAACATATTATGGTTTAAATGTAAAATACAGTTGTTTTAAATGCTTTAAAGGGTAACCCAAGCAGTATTAATAGTAAGAAAAGTAATTTAAGATGACATATCATGCTCAATTCCAGGTTCATATGTGTATGTTGTCCCTCGAGTCTACTGTGACATGTTTACATGCTTTAATGTTCATAAAGGCCTCATACTGCCTGTGCATGAGAAGCACAAGTGTAACATGGTGATGTCATTATGCCACGGAAGTAAAAAAAGGACTCCAATGAAGGCGTCTCAGATACGGGGGAGTGTGTGGGAGAGAAACTCTTTCTGAAGGGAACTTTGGGATTTTAGCCTTTGCAGACAATTTAAATGCACTAAAACCTATTTAACACAATACAGGACAGAGAAAACCCCAAAATGCATAATAGAGCCTCTTTAAGAATGCATAAAAAAGAGTATGCGATGAAGGAAATTAATATGTGAGTTTAGCAGAAAAGACTGAAATTAGCCTTAGTGAACTTAGAAGTTGTTAAGGTTCCCTTCATTGTATTTGTTGGCATAAGGATACAGAATGTACACTGCTGCTAAAAGTACAACACTCACCTGCGGCAACATTTTATGCCCGTTGGCAAATCTGCTCTAATTTATTTTGTGGGGGCTTTTTTAAGATTCGGTTTGACATACAAAGAAAAACATGTCCAAAACAATGCCACATGCAACAGCATTGCTCTCCTCATTTGAAACAATTGTAAAAATGCTAGAACTCGCTGAGACAGACCGATACAGGCCCTATAATACAACTTTTGTCATTGCCATTTAAGACTTCACACGTCTCTATAAAAGCATGGCAAAACAGCAAACAAAATAAGAAATATTTTTTCCCTTCATTGTTGTCAAACTTGCTGGTGATTGCAAGCAAAAGATAAAAGTTCTCAAAAGCTCATTTTGTCTTTCTGTGCATCTTCAAAAGCTTCCTTTATTCCCTCCTGCTCTGCCTTTTGATTCAACTTTAAATGGATTTCCTATTTTTTTCCTCCACCATAATCATCCCAAAAATGCTTGCAACTTGTGAACTTGAGTAACACTGAATCCCCCCCCCCACACACACACACACAACACACACACACACACACACACACACACACAAACACACACACAACACACACACACACACACACACACACACACACACACACACACACACACACACACACACACACACACACACACACACACACACACACACACACACACACACACACACACACACCACACACACACACACACACACACACACACACACACACACAAACAGTGGCTGGGATCTTAGGCATTCACAGGCTGATGATTCCAATAATCCAAGTTCAAATACAATTCCTGGATCACAGGATTTAAATGACATTATATAGAAATTAGATTTCACATCTAGAGCAACTGAACCTCCCCCGATCCCATCTCTTTCTAATTACAATACTTTCTCCTGAATCTGCACCAGACTCTTTCTTCTGCTTCCCTTTTTGTTCATTCTGCTTGAATACAGGCTGGGATATTCTTCCGCACCACAATGCATCTATTACAATACAAAGTAACCCAGGCGCTGCTATATATTCCCAATGATAGCTCCCCTGTGAATTGGCAGTGTTTTTGATTCATGGTGGGTCGCAGTGTTACAGGAAGAAGAAAAGGGGGGGCACCGAATTATCTACCTGTAACTGACACAGTATTATATTTATAATATATTTTAATATTTACCTAAGGACCGGTTCATCGGAATTTGATGTCTACTGAGGGCAACCACCTTACGGTGTTACATTTGCACTTTTAACATGGGCCAATGAACATATACACTTACGGTGTAACATTTGCACTTTTCACATGGGCCAATGAATATATACACTGTTGCGTATGTCTTATTTTCTGTAAGTCATACCTTTATCAAATCTTTCTTTTGAAGAGAATATTCTTGCAATGTTGTTTTAAACCAAACAAGAGTCATTAAAAGTGGTTTTCCTTTTTTCTTCCAGATTTAGAGTAAACAGGTTTAAGTTGTCAGTGAGTAACCCCAGAAGTATCACTGAGGACATTAGGTCTCCTTTTGGACAAAAATGTGTTTAACAAAATTCACAATAATATTTTGAATGGATTGTTTGGAAAAAATTTCCGATGGTTGCGCTCTTACCTCTTTTTGTCAAGAATCAGGAAAATATGATTTGCCTTTTGGTGTTCCTCAGGGAAACTGTCTTGGTCCACTCCTCTTTTTACTATACATGGTCCCTTTTGGTAATATCAACAAGAAATACAGAATGAAAGGCATAGCTATGCTGATGACAAGTAGCTTTATATTTTACTCAAGCCTGATAATGACAACTCCCTCCCACTACTGAGAAGATGGCATTTAAACATTGCATGAGCAATAACTTATTGAATATAATATAACGGTCTTTAATCAAAAGAGATACTCTCTCATTCCTGTTCTTTAATAAATATATTAGATTATTCTACAGTAAAGTACATTACAGTTAGCTAATGAGTTTAGCCTAGAAGCAATTTGGGGAGTATCTTACCCAAGGACACTTCCACATTTTTGATCCGCATATCAAACACTAGATTTTCAAAAATGTATTCTTAAGTTATAAATAATGCTGATAACATTTTCAATATATTCCTATTTGGGGAATATCTTTGTATTATTGCAGATTTTTTTATTTGTTTGCATTTGTGGATGGTGTTTTACATCAACATATTACACATTTAACACACACACAGATCTGCTCAGACAAATAATATTAAGACAAATAAATCCATTAAATCTACATAAATATAAACTCTGCCACCCATTTAATCCCACCATGTCTGAAATGCATAATTGACTGCAAATTGGTACAATCTTTGGTCAATTTAAAAATATTTTTGTTTAAAATGTTTGGATTTGGTCTATTATTTGTCAAAAGGTATTCATCTAAAAGCAGAAATGCATCTCAAGATTATTGGTAATTGGCAATTTATTTGTTTTTGTGAATGGACAGATTCAAAGATGTGTATCAACCTTAAAACATCAGTATTGGGCAAAAGGCCCCACCCAGCCCCCACCCCCAGCTCCTATCCATCAGTGGCTATCAACCATTGGAGTGTTTGTCATAAGGGGAGCGCGGGATTGTGTACTGTGTGTGACCAGGCAGAGATGGGCCCAGATAAAAGGATTCTGCCAAATCCTGATTAGATCTGCTCCCATGTTTGTCTTCCAGTATCAGGGATTACATGATTTATGAGAGTGTGTTGGGGATGTGTGTTGCATTGTGCTAACTCTCCCACCTACGCCCCATAGGGAAGTACATTCCAGCAAACTCCATCTAAATAAAGTTCCACTTCCTGGTGTAGCTTGCTTAACCCTCTCCTCCCCAGCTGAAGTGCCTCGGGGTGACTCTTTTTCTCCATTAATGAGCTCGTTGATTGCAAATAAGCAACAAAGAAACAGCAGATTGATGAACTGCCAAGCGTGAGATTGATTTGTTCAATATAGGCCAATTTACTATAAATGGTGAGATTTGTGAAAGGTGGCGAGTGCTGCATGCTTTTTTACTCAGAGTATTTTATCTACAAACAGATTTGTATGTACAATTCTCAGCAGTCATATATTGGCTGGATTTTTGCACGGTAAAAACTAGAACCTGGCTATTTGGTATTATCAATGTAAATCTCACTAACACTCCCCTTTGAATGTCATGGGGCTCTAACCCACAGCACCTCACACTAAGGGACATTGCACTCCTTGTGACTCATACAATGTCTTTATTTACTATTTGTAAGATCTGTATGTTCTATTTATTACATCTGTATGTATCTATATATGTCTAAACCCTGCACCTTATATTTGTTCTGTAAATTAATTGAAAACGAATGCGCTTTATTAGTTTTTCCTCAATAACCCTCTAATTGTGTGCTATAATGTATTTACAAAGTGTGAAGAGGAGGCAACTTTAGAATAGGGAACCTGTTCAGGTCAATTAGAGTCAAACTACTAGCTTATTGGTTATGAGCAAGACTTCACTTTAGAATAGGGAACATGTTCTTAGATATAAATACCTCATTTTGAGTTATTTAGACTTAATTAACACTTATAGTTTCATGTCTTGTTACATAAGAATAGATCATATTTGTTAAGTGTTATTATGGGAGAATTACTATTATGGTGGTACTACTGCCTTATTAGGCCCATATTGAGCAGCGCATATTAAGACCAAAACTCATGAACAACAACGGCCTTACTTGCAACAAATAAGCACTAATTAGAGGGTTATTGAGGAAAAACTATCAACTAATGCCTTATTACTTGTAGAATATGGTCATGTAGAATAAGGCATTCATAAGTGTTTTATAATGACTAATAAATAGCCAATATACTGCTAATATGCATGTTAATTAACAACTAATGTTACGGTGTGTGAAGCAGGCAGGACCCAAATGCAGATTAAAGTGAAAATTCCTTTATTTCAAGGCTAGGTGATAAACAAAGACAAAACAGAACACTCACCGACGAACTAGTCATGACACAAGACGAACCGACACTGAACACAGGAAGAGACAAGACTAAATACAGGGAGGGGTAATCACAAGACGAGACACAGCCGGGCAAGGGAGGAGAAACACAAGGGCCACAGGTGAAAACAATCAGACAACTAGACACACCAGGGACACTAACGACGGGAGGAAAAACACAGGAAGAAGGACAAGACAATATACCAAGAGGAAAACATGACAGGGAGAACAGCAAAACACCCAAACCAAGACATATAAAACGTGACATAACACAATAATCGTAACAACTAGTTGATGGTGAATTTGTGTACCTTAATATAAAGTGTTACCGTTGAATCTAATATAATCTAAACCGAGGCACCCCATAGGACACTTTGTTACCAATGGAGACTTATAAATGTTTGTGACGTAAACCAATTTAGAGCTTGCCCTGAACTACTACAAACATTATTTAATGGACTTTTGAGATATAATTATCAATATGTTGTTAATTGTAACTCTTAACAAAGCAGTGTCAGTACTGTGTTTTTGTCAAAAGCCTGAAGGAAATATCCCAAGATGTTATTCCCCTTTATATCATGAAGGAGCTGCTCAGTGTTTCCTATACTTTAGAAATGAAAGGTCATTTGAGATGGGTCTTAAATTGTTCCGAAAGGACGGATGGGGGCCTTTTTTCCAAACAACTGAATACAAGCTGATTTATATTGATCAGCGACACTTACAGAGATAAGAGACAGGTTTGAGATTGTATGTACAGCAAGTAAATGACAGGTAGGTTTGGTTAGGGAAGTTTCAGGGTAAAATATCAAGATAGCAAGAGAACTGGCGCAGATGAGAAACTGTCTTTATGAGGTTTCGCAAGGTAATTGGGGTTAATTGAGTTAGGTAAACTGGAACGCTACTGGAAAGATTAGAAGAGGTAAAATGTTGGATCTCATGCTGTTGATCTTTATGACAAAAGATTGTCCTTTTACAAGACCCTTGATTTACCTTTTTTATTTTATTTATTATTAATTCATGCACAACATGTTGTACTCCACTACGTTCATGTTACATCCGTAGGTTACTAGTTACTTTAATGATTAAGATATGTTTGACAGTTAAACCAGCAACAGCTGAACGGTCGGATGATTAATCAATTAGCCGAATGCAAGAAAAATAATTGGCATCTATACACATTCATTTATATTTGATCTTAATCATTTGTCTTTTGGGTTTTTTTTCCCGATTTTTTTACATTTAATACTAGTAGTACATTTTGCTGATATTCTTTCTTTTTAAATAACATATTAAATGCTGGACTTTTACTTGCAACATAGTAGTTTAACAGTGTGTTTTAGTAGTTGTACAAACAAAAAACACTCCAACACTGCTGACATCTGTTTGATGACCAAATAATGATGTCCTATGCATTACCATTTAAAGGGGACCTATCATGCAAAATGCACTTTGTGATGTCTTTTATACATAAATATGTGTCCCCGGTGCGTCGGGGAACTCACGCAGCGTCAGAAAATAAAACCCTCTCTCTTTTCCTCCGTACCCAAATCTTTTAAAAACGGGTGTACAACGAGCGGATACAGATTCCATCCGAACTGACGTCAAATCGGCAGCGGACCCACAGAAAGTTGCTATCAGAAACAATGCCTGACGTGTTTTGGACGTCTTTGTTTACATTAGCAAGCCTCGCTAACACTCAGAGCTAACCTGTACTGTGTGAAGAGCACATGTGTTTAAAAAGCAGGAAATACAAAAATAACTCACCTTGTGATAAACCCGCAAGAGAAAAAGCATTTGAGCTCCATACTGTTTCAGAAATAATCCTTGACGTGGTTTAAACAGGATGGCGTTTTATCACAACCGAATTTAACTTTATCTCCGGTAGAATTCTGATCAGGCATTAGCTCCGCCTCCTCTTATTTATTTATTTATTTCAAGCTAAGGACCCAAAATCTGCGTTTCTCTAACAGGGCAGCAACAGAGGGGTTTGAGCAGTATGAGGCATGGCTACAATGGGTGATCTGTTTGGTATTTTAAGCAAAAAACTTCACAGACATGTTTTGTATAGGTATGGCCCTACAATATATATTTCAAATATAGCATGATAGGTCCACTTTAAATATTGTTTTTCCATTCCAATCATACCAATGGTTACATTTCCATTTTTATGGTACAAAAAACAACAGCTAATGGCATCTTAATCACTAGAACCACACAGCATAAATATGTCAAAAAGTAAATGTTTGTTGAAACAGTAACGACGACTGTAACCTGAATGATCACAATCTGTGTGTGTTTACCACATGGAGATAAAGGTTCCTCCTCCTCCTCCTCCTCCTCCTCCTCCTCCTCCTCCTCCTCCTCCTTCTCCTCCTCCTCCTCCTCCTCCTCCTCCTCCTCCTCCTCCTCCTCCTCCTCCTCCTCCTCCTCCTCTTCCCTCAGTGCTCAGCTGGACGTCCTAAGTGGGGGTCAAGGTGGGTGCTGCTGCTGCTGACCATCAGTGTGCTAAACCATCACATTTACAGCCCACCCCCCTCCATCCCTGCGATGTCCAACCTCCAACAATCACCCCGCAAACCATCACGTATTCACTCTTCCTCTGTGCTCTCTCTCTCTCCCTGGGTGTGAAGATGCCAGCAGCACGCTCCAGTGGAGACAAATCAGACCTTCCCGGCCGTGTCGTCGTAAAACATCCCCCAGGAAGGTTGCGACCTCCTCACCCTTTCAACTCATCTGCAGGCGTAGTCAAGAGAGGAGGAGGGTCCTCCATGCAGCAGCATAACTTCTGCATGCACATGAGCACAGGAGGAGATTCTGTAAATAATGTGGATGGAGAGAGTTCAGTGAGGAGCAGGGATGGAAACAAGACTAATGCAGAATCTGAATCAATGTAATAACTTGTAGGTTTACACTACAAGGCATTTGCCTTGGTGTATGGTGTAGCAAACATAAACAACATACGAAATAAGTTGTAAGAGAAGGTCAAAAATAAAACGATTACAAGAAAGAAATGTACTCGAGTAAAGTATACCTTAATATTGTACTCAAGTACAGCACTTGGGTAAATGTACTTAGTTACTTTACACCACTGGGTAGGGATGTATAGAAATGTGTAAATATATTTAGAGAGATGGACATGGCTCTCAGTATTAAAGTATTACAAGTACTCTCCTGCCCTGCATGTAATCCACTGTGTGCTCCTACATGTTCCTGGTTAAAACATTACAGTGCTGCACATACACACAACCTAACTCTTTATTTGTATATAGATTTCAGACAAACTTGGGTCCTAAAACCCTGTTTTTGGTGCAAGAGCTGTGTGCAGCCTCCTGGAGTCTTTTCCTCACAGTCAGGTTGCCAGGTTTGGTACAGAAACTAAACCAAAAGCTTTGCTCTGACTGTATCTGGTAAAACACTCCAAAGCAAAGTTGTTGAACTTCCAAGCTAACGTAGCCTTGCGTTTAGGCAACTCAAAGCACACTATTAAGGTTAGTGGAAATAAACTCTTGGTTACAAATGAAAGAAAATACTCCAAAGCTGAAGATACCACAAAGATGCTGTCAAAAAAGAACTCAAGCTCAAACCAGACATTGTATTTTTTTTTTGTAGGAAACAATGTGTTTTCTTGTAAATTAATTCTAAAAATGTTAGTGCTTTGGATAGTCAAGCTTACGTAGCCTAGCTTTGATTAAAGGTCATGTCAAGTTCATGACATTTGAAGCATACAGTGGGATATGTTGATTTCAAAGTTTAACCCCAAACCACCAGCGTCCACGAACATTAACCAAATAGGAAGTTCTTTGTCTGTGCATTGATAAGTATTAAGGAAAGGAAACGCTGACTATAGGAGACAATTAGAGTTGGCAGAGGGATTTAATGTATCAAAGTCCTTGAGCTATAAACTTGATGGTGAAGTTTTCTTAGAGAAGCATAATCTGAGTTCTGTTTTTTTTATAGATTGCTACCTTATTTTATGTCTATTGCCCTTCTTTCACAGATATTTGAGTTGTTTGTTTCCATCTTTGATGCCAACCATTACGTGATATTGTATTTTGCCTTCCAACTACTGCTTTTCAAGCTCTCTTTTATCTGAACTGCTCATCTTCTTTATGCAGCATCACTTTGGACTCCTGTAAAGATCAGTCCACCTCTCGTCGAACGCAACACTCTCTCACACACACACATTACATTCAAAGTCATCCAGCGTCAGACTCCCTGTTGCTCTGCCCTGATGGAGCCATCAGCCAGGAGCCAGACGGGGAGCAGTTGTTCTCATGGTCTCATCCCCGCTGCAGAGCCTTGACACAGGGAGAGACAAACAATTTGGCCTCCCTCCCACAGGCACAGCTCTGGGAGCCAGCAGGGGTTGGTGTGTGTGTGTGTGTGTGGGTGTGTGTGTGTGTGTGTGTGTGTGTGTGTGGTGTGTGTGTGTGTGTGTGTGTGTGTGTGTGTGTGTGTGTGTGTGTGTGTGTGTGTGTGTGTGTGTGTGTGTGTGTGTGTGTGTGTGTGACAGAAAGAGAGAGAGACAGGTCACTTGGTGAAGGTGTCAGTGAAAAAGAATAGATTAAGTGTGTTCCAATGTGGAAAATATCAGACACATGCATAGGGGATCTATTTGTAGCCAAATAGTTTGTTCCATGAATTTTAAGTCGCTTTCAACAAGTGGGATATATTTCCCCCGTATTCTTTGCATATAGACAGGCTGTCTTTTGTCCTTCCCAGGAATAGAGGTTATGCGCGCAGGTTGTTTGGCCAGCTCTGAATATTGCCACAGGCTGCGAGGCTTTTGACAAAGGGAAATGGGGTCGTGCGGTGAAATGGTTAATGTGAATCTTAATAGAGGCGGCGATGTCATTATCTCCAAATCCGCTGAGCCCCCTCGACCGGGGGTCGCGCCGTCGACGACCACTTTACATCCCGAGCGTGTCGGGCCGAGAGATGGGGGCATGACTGCCAATCCCAACTGGAGGATTTGTGTCCTCCTCCACCAAATTCAGTAAGCGCATGCAGGCTCATAAAGGTGTTGAGAATTGAGGAATTTGTCTGGGAGACATGGCCAAAGTCAATGAGCTAGTTTTTGCCTTTCAGCCACAGGACGAGGACCTAGGCTTCAGGCCTTTCGAGGAACCCAAAGCTCCCTGTTCTGTCCACTGGCGCAGGCCTAAGCAAAAGGAAGTCTGCCTGCCTTCACATGAGAGAAACACTGCAGATTTACACACCAGCCCCTGATAATCCCTACCCAGAAATAAATTGTCCCATTAAAATGAAATGTTGCCTATATAGGTTTAATAAATTGAAAACGCTTGTTTGAATCCTGGGTAATTTGGACGGAATCCCAAGCATGTAGCAAAGGCTTCAGCAAAACAAGATTATTTGCTGTGTATTATAATGTATGCAGCAGTTTTTATGCGACCAAACAGTGTCAGTGAACCCCCCCGATGAAATGTGTGCTTATTTATATGCAGTTATTCAGGTATGCAGTAAATTCCAATTACTTCTTAAGATTTCTATTTAGCATGAGGGGGAAATATGACAGGGAAGCTCTGTGTTTTGAGCAGCATTGTAAATCTCGTTAACTCTTTGCAGCATGTGGTGAGAAATCTGCATTCATGTCAGGGAGTGAGCAGTGCATAATATTTTAACAACTAGCTAATAGTTGTGTACGGGGATGTGTTAGCGGGGTCTGAAGAAGAGGCAGGTGAAGTGAAGATTTCAAGGCTCATTCCAACTGATTTTCAAGGTGGAATTTCACCTTTGGACCAACACGACCACCATATCACCCCATTCAAATCGAGACCATTACAAATGTTGTAAAGTACCCCATAAGCGTTGTGAACCCTCAATATGCAAAACAAAAAAAGTGACATATTAGGCTTCTAAAGGAATAATCATTTGAGTAAATTATATTTAAACGTCTGAATAAACATCTGTATTTTGTATGTATTTTCAGCAAAAGTCAGGCCCACCTAACACATGTTATATCTGAATGCGTGTGTGTGTCTTCCACTGTCTAATCTTAATAAATAACTGGAACTTATTTTATGATGACAGCATGACTTTGATTCAGCAGTCGTGAAAGGTGGCTATGGCTCAGGGGATTCATGCGCTGACATACCAATCAGGGGGTCAGTGGTCTGATCCCATCCCCTCAGTAAATATAAAGCAACTTCCACTGAAAAAACTACACATTTCATCAATATCTTTTACAACTTTTAATAAGACATTTTTGTTTCTCAGTTTATTTTGTTTGTGAATCTAAAGGTAGTATTGGATCTCAATACTACTCATTTGCAGTACTTGGACCAATCAGTGGGTGGGGGTTCGATTCCCGGCCCATGAGTCTTCAAGAAGGGCATGTAAGACACTTTGGACGGAAGCATGTAATATAATGTAAATCCAATAATGTGTGTGTGTGTGTCCCATACTAATGCAAAGAAGGATGCAATCTGTTTAACTTATGTTCTGCGTTATGAGCCACACTATGAGTGGAGTCGGGATGCTTCTATCCCCCCAGTGTTCGGCCCCCCTGTTGGGCTCCCAGGGGCCCTAAATCCCCGCTGCTCTTCCCTGCAGCCCCCTCTGACGTGCATGCCGAGGCGGGTCGCGCTTTGCCTATGCATTAGCCATCCATTTCCCCCGGCTGACACCTCTCCAACATAAAACCGTAAGGCAGAGGTAAAATATCTGTCTCCTGGCGAGAATAAAGCTTTGTCTGCCTGCTGATCTATTGGATATAAAAATAAAGCCGCGGCTTTGATGCAGGCTTTACCTTATGCGCGCCTTTGCTTTTTGCGCACACAAAGCTCCAATGAAGATGGATAGTGCGTCCAGCACAGCAACATCACTCACTTCTCCTTCCTCCTCCTCCTCCTCCTCCTCCTCCTCCTCCTCCTCCTCCTCCTCCTCCTCCTCCTCCTCCTCCTGCTCCTGCTCCTGCTCCTGCTCCTGCTCCTGCTCCTGCTCCTGCTCCTGCTCCTGCTCCTGCTCCTGCTCCTGCTCCTGCTCCTGCTCCTGCTCCTGCTCCTGCTCCTGCTCCTGCTCCTGCTCCTGCTCCTGCTCCTCCTCCTGCTCCTGCTCCTCCTGCTCCTCCTGCTCTCATTCCCTCCTCCAGTTGTTTGCTATTGATCAGAGAATGTTGATAATTATTTTTTCCTTTTGTTTGTGACGTGAGGTATTTATAGATATTATCTGTCCATGGTGTGGCTGTTGTGCCAGGCCTGCTTTTGCAGGAACATTCATTCTAAGGAAATATAGACATGATCAAATAAAGGTAGCTACTTAGGATACGAGTATGCAGTTGCAACTCCCCTCTAACAGTTTTATACCCATAAATACACATTTAATAAATATAGTAGAGCAGCAATAACTGCTGCAAAAACAATATATTTCATTTTAAAGGCTTTCAATGAAAGCTTCATTTTTTTCACGATAGGAAGGTTTGCAAAACTTTGTTTCTAATCATGGAGAATATCAATCGCTCCACCAATGAACATAAATCAGTGGAAACCCTTCAGAAAATGTTGATAGTGATTTAGTGCAAAGGCAAAAAAATCATATTTTGTGGAATAAAATCATATTTTAAAAACGATATTAGATTTGCATTTACATTACATTTACATAACTACATTAGAGTAATCATACCTTTATAAGAACTACGACATGTTTGATATAAGTTATGTTTTATATCCCACTGCTAACCAAAAAGCTTTGGGACTATTTTCTTGTGGAATCAAATAAAAAAGTTTTCAACAGGGCCTCCAGTTCTGTACACATTTGTTTTCCTGCCCCAGGCAACAAGAACGATATCACTTATTAGTGGGGACTATCAAAACACATATGCAATTATATGTCGTATCGGTCTGACTAAGCATGCGCGGATAAATAATAAATAAATAAAAAGCAGCAGATGCATGGGCGAGCAGCTCTCTGCCGCTATCTGCCGCTCTGCAGCCATGCAGCCATGCAGCCACGCAGCCCGTCCCCAGAGCTTTGGCCACCGGGCGATAATATCTCAAAGGGAGTGGTTATCGCTGCACATTATATTATAATCATTAGTGATCCCGGCCCTTTCACCCCGGCTGCAGAACAATCTCTGAGAAGCATTAATGGGAGCTGCGCCTGTTTGGAGCAAAGATGAAGCAAATCATATTTTTTGGGCAATTTGCTTTTGATTGAACATTATTATTATTATTAATATTATTATTATTGTATATTTTTGTTCGGATGTTTTTTATTATACATTATTTTACTGTATACTGTAATTAATATGCATTATTACTTAAGCCTTTGGTCAAAGGCTAAGGCCTATACTTAATAGGACATACTGAAGCTTTTTTCTAATAATATGGCTAATAACAATAATAATAATAAAAATAATAATACAAATAATAATGCCGAGTCCCTCTCTTTACTGGAAACCTCATAGCAGTGGGGGGACCCTGATGCTGACCCTGAGTCAGTTATGCACCCCAACGCCTGGGCCAGCCACTGAATATGTGTGTGTGTGTGTGTGTGTGTGTGTGTGTGTGTGTGTGTGTGGGTGTGTGTGTGTGTGTGTGTGTGTGTGCGTGTGTGTGTGTGTGTGCGTGTGTATGTGTGTGTGTGTGTGTGTGTGTGTGTGAGTGTGTGTGTGTGTGTGTGTGTATGTGTGTGTGTGTGGTGTGTGTGTGTGTGTGTGTGTGTGTGTGTGTGTGTGTGTGTGTGTGTGTGTGTGTGTGTGTGTGTGTGTGTGTGTGTGTGTGTGTGTGTGTGTGTGTGTGTGTGTTGTGTGTGTGTGTGGAGGGGGTTGCCTGGCTGAGAAGAGGCAGCTGTAGGGAGATGATCTATAAATCCCATCGGATTTCTCTCAGCCCAGGCCGGGGCCGGAGTTGAAAAGTCTGGAAAATGTTTGCGTATAGAGTTGGTGTTGGCTCAATAATCCACGTTGGGTTCACATGGGCATATGTTGGGCTGCTGACAGGGGGTGGGGAGGACACAGCTCAGACAGTCGATCGTGGGACTGTGCGTTATAGCTGCGATATTCTCCCTGGGACGGACGGAAGAGGGACGGATGGACGCGCTGGATAATGATTGACAGACTGGACAAGAACAGAGAAAGTGCCCCCCCCCCCAAACACACACACGCACACACACATAAACAGACACACACCGAGTATTCTCTCTATACTCACACACAGTTTATGGATACGATGGAACACTGCGCGTCAAAATGAAAACCTTGACATGTAATTAATGTGAATGTCAAGTTAACACATTATGAATCCATATTTCTGTGAAGGGGGGTGCTAATAAAATTAAACGATTTATCTTTTGAGAAAAAGAAAACATTTGTAACCATTTTTCGTGGTAATTCCTCTAAAAGTATGCTACTTTTTGGTATTTATTTAAGAAGGACAATGCACTGGGTCCATGATGTAAACGTGACAGATTAGCTATAAAGTCTCATTTTAATCTGCAATCCCTGGAATGTGGATGCATTTGGCACACTGATATCCAAATTGACTCATAATGAGTGCAATGAAATAATATAATGCCGATTTATTGTTTCTTTCTTTTAGGTTTTTGTCACAGCTGCACCTTGGATTTCCCCTATTGAGATGAGAAAATAAACAGCTGATATTTAGTGAAACTGAAGCTGTCTGTTCCTAAAATGAACGCATTCTTAAACCAGAATGATGAATGCGTTTTATTATGAATTTTAAATATCAGCGGAGTGTTGAGGCTGCAGATACGGGGCGGCGGAGCGGCACCACCGGCCTCCTCCTCCCCCTCCTCTGTACACTCCGCTGATCACAGTTCCAGCTCGGGTGGATGTTTCCACCGGTATAGGACCCGATTCCCGGTTTCCTTCCCCGGCCTGCACATTCAGAATTAGGTTTTATATTTCTATCTCTCATGAATCCATCCAATCCCCGGCTCTTTGTCCCCGGCCCTTGTTGTTGTTGTTGTTGTTGTTGTGGTGACTTTGTGTCTCTTCACTGCCCTGGAGGAGAAAGGGGAGACAAATAAACGTGCCATGATTAGAATTAATGACGGCATGCATCTTCACGGCCTCATTCATTATCTCACATTAGTTATCTCGCAGTGTAACCAGCTCACTTGCCTGCACTTCATAAAGCACACATCTCCCGGGCTGCTTTATTTATGAGCCAAAAATAGACTTGGGAGAAAAAATACATAGCCTACATGTAAATAGCCTACAATTCCTCTCAGTGGACACCAATAAAAAAAAATCATTGTAATGTGGGTATTTATTTAGTTATACAATCATGGTTTTGCTGGAAGGCCTCAAAAGAAAAATAGTAACTTTTGTTGTCCTTAACTTCCAGTACAATTTCTGAGCGAGAATAATCTATTGCTAGCAAGGGGATTACAGTGGTAAGGTTAAAACATTTTTTGCATTTAATAGTGCCTTTGCCTGGAGGGGAATTGAGATATTTTTAAGCTTATATTTTGATTTCCTTCTATTCGTGGATTAATCTGCCTCTGTGAGCTGCCTGTTTTTTCTTCTCTCTGTGGCTCAGTCTAAATCAGGCGGAGATTATCCCCACTGACAGACTATCGAGGCATCTTCTACACATGCAAATAACAGCAACGTTTGCTTGTTTACATGCTGCATTTACAGTGCTGGAGGAGAGAGTCAGACTTTCTGTTTTTTCAAATTCTTCAGCAGGGTTTAGTTCAGGAAAAAAGAGGGAAGTGAGTTTGTAGTCCATTTAAAACGCACATTTCCATTGCAGATTGCATTGTGCTAAAACTATGGAGGTCAGTGTTATGATGGAAAATAAGAAAGAAGAGGACATAAAGCTATTGGAGTGTGTTTTTAAGCTTGTTCTCTTTAGATAAAGCCACCACCATGTGGCAGGCAAATATGCATTATGTTTATTCAAACAACAATTCCTATATGATTGTGTTAGAGGCAGTAATTGGACAGTTTGTCTTACTAAATTCAAAGATGAATTCCTAACTAAATGATGGTTTAGTTACAGAAACAGTCAATCTGAGAGAAAAGCTGTTAAAGAACAGAAACGATTGGATGGAAACGACTGTGAATAATCCAGCGGGCTGATATTTACTGAAGGTGGACCTGAATTACTTTGGACCCCCCTAATGAATGAGCTGCCAACTTTAGAGCCTCTCTGTCTCTCGGGCTTCCTCTCCATCACACCACAGAGAACTGCTCGCTGCGCCGTGCCAAATAAACGCTGTTATGCCACTCTGGAAAGATGATAACACCTTATTTCAGAGAGCTGCGAACATTTAACAAGATGCACAAGTGCAAAGCAGACTATTTCATTAACGGCTGGTTTGTTTAAGTTAAACACCTCCAAATAACAAAATAAAAGCATGCCCGAAATGTGCGCACAGGAATAAACCATGCAATCTGCGCTTCCAGCTTCTTTATCCCGAAGACGCCTCTGTGTGTACCTGCTCAGATTCCTCCTTGCCCCCCTTCTGCCAAGAAGACACTTTGCTACGGGGCTGAAGAGTGGCGCCTCTCCCTCCGCGCTGCGCGCCTCCGCCGCGGCTGCTGCCTCCAAACACATTCACTAACATATGACAGTTTGCAAGGAAATTCTTGACAATTGGTGTCTTGAGTGTGTGGCATAAATAGCAGGCAGAGCCCTCGCTGGGTTATGATGGGGCGGCTTGATGCATGCTGGCATGGCGCGCCGCTGATTGGTCCGGCCACGGCCTGACGTCAGGAGGCTGGGAATAAGGCTGGCTTGGAGCTTTAGGAGCAAGACAGTTTACTGGAGAGCCAGCGTATCCCACACACACCACGGCACTAGAGACTGGGCATCCCAGCATACACACTGACTGACTGGCTGACTGACTGAACCCGAGCATCGCAGCAACTGAATATCAAGGATCCGCGGACACACTCTTTTCCAAAATCCTTTGGGTGTGTGATTTTATTTTATTTTTGCGTCTGAACAGTGGATACGCTGCCATGTACACTGCATTGTTGACAGGCGCGCGTGTGTTGTTGTGTGACAGCACTGCCCAAGAAGCATTTTATTAGGACTGGCTAAAGGGGGGCTCTCTTCACTTCAGAGCAACCTGCAGCTGGTTACATGTTGGTTGAATTGTGTTTTTCCTCCGGATCCGATGAAGGACTGATTATTTTCCCCGTTTGGCTTTTTTTTAACCTGCAAGAGAGGACGTGTCTGTTTTTCTGTGAAGGAAGAAGCTGATTCTCGGTCCATGCTTGGCCTGTAGGCTACTACTGTTGATTTTAGTTCGCTTTCGTGCTTCAGTTGTGGGGTTGCAGCTCAGCCCAAAGCCATGGTCCACTGCGCCGGCTGCGAGAGGCCTATTCTGGACCGCTTCCTGCTCAACGTGCTGGACAGAGCCTGGCACGTCAAGTGCGTGCAGTGCTGCGAGTGCAAATGTAATTTGACAGAAAAATGTTTTTCTCGAGAGGGGAGACTGTACTGCAAAAATGATTTCTTTAGGTAAGCTCTGGGAAGGTGACAAGCAGGGTGTTTGTGGTTTATATGTCTGGGTTTGTGGCAGCAGGAAAGGGGAATAAAATAGCCTCAATACATTTAAAAAGCAGTATACCAGGCCAATAAATATTTTAGAAAATATATGTATTTTTCTATTATTTCTTTAGCAAATTGTCTTAACTTAAAATAACTTTAAAATAACGTTATTTGTCTTCCATATTATTGAAAACTTTTCAATTATAGAATAAAATTGACAAAAAATGCCAGGTCATTATTTACACCTCTTGTGCTTTCTCATACTAAAAAAATAGAAATACTAAAAGCCTATCCCATGTGTTGACTGCACACTCAAAATGTTCGCACTGTTTTCTGTTTATTCTCTGAGCCGACCTGTCCGCGCCTGCAGGCGTGAACGAGCACTTTGGAGGCGATAAGCTTTGATTAGCAGCGAGTAATTAAAAGCTTGTTAATTTGGATTCTCATGCTAAACAAGAAGAAAAGAGGGCCAGCAACATTAAACGCGTGTGCACTCGCTCACAGCGGGAGGGGGAGTGGGGGGAGGCGGTTTGTTAGGAAATCGAGGAAATCACACCTGGGCTGTGTTTCTGTCAGCCGCAGGGCCGGCCCGGTGTGTTTGCTCAGGCCGGCTGAGGAGGACGTGATAAGTGGATTTGAATAGTAAACTAGTTGAAAAGATCAAGTCCGCAGACAATGCAATCACAGACGTGCAGTCAACAAGCAGTGCACAGCGCTCAATACACATTATTCAACGCTTTATTAGAGCTGTGGTAGCCTACTGGACCTATATTTACTGCACTGCCTTATATGTAGATCACATATAGGGTAAGAGGACAGATGGTTGTGAAAATGCTCTTAGTAGAAGGAGAGGGAGGATATGTTAATAATTTTTAAGTAATAATGAAAAATATTTAGCTCACGCGCAACAGCAATATCTTCCCGTAAAATGAAGTATTTATTTAATAGCGGTATTGTTATGTATAGTTAGAGAGACAGTACAATGCATTAACTAAGAATTTCACATTTAAAAAAAGTATTATTATTATTATTATTATTATTATAAAACATGAACCCTATCACGGCAGAGTGGATTGAGCAGTGAGATCTTTCTTAGCACAAGGTCCAAGAAATAACCTTAAATCGAAAAAAAATATTATATAATATTATCTGGATGTATCTATATACTTTATTTCATGTTAAATTATTGATACAAATGGGTTGTTCTTCGACTTGGTAGTAGCCAAAATATGTTTCCAAATGGTCAATTTATTAAAAAAATAAAAAAAACGACTTCATGTGTCAAACCGGATTATAATCCCTTTATGTATGTCCTCCACATGTGACTTCAGTCTCTATAGAGTGAAGCCAGCATTCTGTTTTAAAAGTCCGTCTCTATTCTGCTAAATACGGATTTTCCCTGTCCAACCTCCTCGTGCGATCACATAATTATCTCGGAATTTATTTATGTAAAATATGTCTTTAACATTATACAATGAAACGACCCTGCCTCTCTTTCCGCAGAAGGTTCGGCACCAAGTGCGGCGGCTGCTCGCAGGGCATTTCTCCCAACGACCTGGTGCGGAGGGCCCGCAGCAAAGTGTTCCACCTCAACTGCTTCACCTGCATGATGTGCAACAAGCAGCTGTCCACCGGAGAGGAGCTCTACATCATAGACGAGAACAAATTCGTTTGCAAAGAAGATTACCTAAACAACAGCAGTGTAAAAGACGCCAGCCTCCTCTCAGGTGTGTGTTAATGTGTGTGTAAATGGTGATGGATGTGATGGGTCCTGCCCCGCAGAGACAGCAAAAATCATTGTTCACATTTGTGTTTTACTCTTTTAGTTTATTTACACCAGTAAAAATAACTAATTTAAAACTCTAATATTACACTACATTAGTAATAGGATTTGTGTTCCATAAAGCTGTCGGTCAGGATTTGTATTGCGTAAATGTTCAAGGAGAACGTCTTGTTGGTTGCTTTTAGTTTGTAAACAATGTATTTATCTAAGCCTTTTATTTTTCTCTGCACCAGTAAAAACTCGTTATTTTAGCCTCCGATATTACATTACATGAGTTTTATAAATGTGTCTTCCATAATCTGTGTGCAGGATTTGTATTGCGTTAATGTTTACTTAATATTCAAGGAGAAAGTCTCACGAGTTGCTTATAGTTTGTAAAATAACGTTACATTTTCTTAAAACAAAAAATTAAATGACACATTGAGAAATATTCAGATATTCATTAATCTTCAGCCACCTTTAAATCACACACGTGTCATTGCATTCAGTATACATTTGATTTACGATCTGTTTTGATTTACTTCCGGTTATTCTAACGTTCATTTTATTGTGTTTAGTAACGGCGTGTAGCGACCCCAGTTTATCACCGGACTCTCAGGACCAGCTGCAGGACGACGTGGTTCTGAAGGACACGGAGATAGCCGCCCTGTCCGACAAAGAGACGGTCAACAACGAGAATGACGACCAGAACCTGGGGGGGAAGCGGCGCGGCCCCCGCACCACCATCAAGGCCAAACAGCTGGAGACCCTGAAGGCGGCGTTCGCTGCCACCCCCAAACCCACCCGGCACATCAGGGAGCAGCTGGCCCAGGAGACCGGGCTCAACATGCGGGTCATCCAGGTGAGCTGCTCCCCATTACGCGCACTGGATCAGGCTTCATTAAGCACCGGATAAAGATAGCCCTTTGTTATTTATTAGCAAATGGAGCAGTTTATCCAACCCCAACAAAAATCATATAAAGCTAATCATCCCCTTTACAAGATTAAATAATAAATCACAAGATCAAATAGAATAAAAATAAACCTTTAGAATATTAGATTAAACTGTATCGTGGTATACTTCAAATGGCTACATCCAACAAGAAAGTGCATTAAGGTGCCGATGAGTTTACAGTATATGCGAAGGTTGTTATAAATGTAATATATGGTTGTATAAATATGAAGTATATACATAAGGAACGACAAATGTGCTGGCTAGTCCGATTTACGAATACGGTGCAGGGTTGGAGGCAGTTGAAAACAGTTGTTATAATGTGTGCACAAAGTGAATAAAATAGAATAATATAAACCATTATTAATCCCCGTAGAGAAATCCAGGTGTCATAGCAATAGCAGAAATACGAGTTCACACAAGGAAGATTAGAATAAAAAAAACTAAACATCTAAAATATAGTATAAAATAGGAACTTGTTCACAGATTTGAATAATTGTGAATCTGTTGAATGTGAAAGTCCAAGTGCAAATCATTCAAATTCTTACGATATTGATCTTCTGATTGTGTCTGAAATGTGATGGACATAATATCCAAGGGACACCCACAGGTGGAGGAGGTGGGCTTTCTCTGTTATAGGGTGTTACGCACCCATTAAAAGGTGTGATGTAACAGTTTATATTTTATGGAAAATGTCCCTGCCAAGCTGCCAGACTGTCATGACCACGCAGGCAAGCCTCATCCCACCAGAGAGCCCCCCCCCCCCCCCCCCCCCCCCCCCCACCCCCGCCATCCTCTCCCCCACCCCCTCCGCCACATCCTTCACCCCTCTTTAGAAGGAGGCCCCCTTTTTGCCTTCGCATATAATTCATTAAACCACAGATTGGCCGAGGACGAGGTTGATTTGGAAACGGGTAATTTATATGGGTATTTTTGATTCTTGGCGCTGGTGACCGGGCAAAGTCGCCAACTGGCGCCGGGCTGCTGGGAGTCCTGGCACCGCGCTCCCAGCACGCTTTGCGGCCACATTTAGCCATGCTGCGAGCATCTCCAGCCAAGTGGAAGACAGAAATCTGTTTCAAGGGTCTTCAGGTGGTCTCCTCACAACTCTGGATTACAGCAGGGCCAGGGGGTTTATCAATACAATTATTTTTAATATTATTATTTTTATTTAATATTATTATTACAGCTGCTGTTGTTAACATTATTATAAAAGTTGTATGAGGGAGTATTTTGTCTTTTTCGTTGTTTCCAAGGACGGCTAAATCGGTTTTTATAACATCTCATATCCATGCGCCAAACAATGTACACGTGGTAAAACGTACTTCCACATATTCTAGTTTACCAACATGTTATTATTTTCCATAACGTGAATAAGGGTGAGGGCTAGCAGATTAATAGTAAAAGTGGCAAGTAAGGCTATCTAATATGTATGAGCATAAGGGGGAAAAGGAAGCCGGTCTATAGATTAGGAAATGATAACCTCCAAGAGCCCGGTAATATATCGGTAACAACCCTCATATTAAGTATTAATTGGAGATTTTAAGCCCCCGCTGCTGCAGCCTGAGCCGGAGTAAATGGAGGGTTAAAAGATCATTAGGGAGGTTACATGTGACTCCCGCTCCTGGAACCGTAATTGGGCGCAGTTCTCTCACCGCAGAGCCTCGCGGATTTACCGCGCCGGCTCATCACGCACGCCGCAAAACACACAGTCATCCCGGTTATTGACTGTCATGAGAAGCCGCTGGGTGTAGGTGCCAAGGTAAACATGACACCTAATTACACTTTCGTGTGCACGGCAGGGAATTAACACAGTGGGCTTTATTTGCAGATTCCAAAACAAAATCCACAACGTGCACATTTTTTGTGTTTACATGTTCTTTATGCGGCCCTCAGCCACGTCCTCCATCACCTCCATATCACCCTCCTCCCATCTCACACGCAATATTGACGTGCAATCAAAATGGCGTCAGATGACTTTTGCATGTTTGCTGAGACGAAATGTTTGTGTGTGTCTAGGTCTGGTTCCAGAACCGACGTTCCAAAGAGAGGCGCATGAAGCAGCTGAGTGCGCTGGGTGCGCGGAGGCACGCGTTTTTCCGCAGCCCGAGGCGGATGAGGACGCTGGTGGACCGGTTGGAGCCCGGGGAGCTCATCCCCAACGGGCCCTTCTCCTACTACGGAGGTATGCTAGTATTTCATTTTTTGCCAATGTTTTTGTAGGCTATTCTGTATTTATCCAAAGTTAGATTATTCATGAAATATAATTGTATTTGATTGTAAAATAATGTTTAGTATGATTCTTCTATTTTAATCAAATTGTATTTAACATGTTGTTCAAAATATGTTTCCTATTTTAATTATATCATGCTGTTATGATTACAGATGCAAAGGTTTTATTGTAATATGCAGCTTATATTGTTGGCAATGATAATCTAAAGTCCCTAAGAAGAAAAAGACAATAAATGGTGCAAGGGAGTAAAATGTGCAACATGCAGGAAATCAGTACACTGTATACATACATGTGAAATAGAATGAAATTAAACAATATGAAGTTAAATATTTTTCATTTGAATACAATACTGTTTATTGTAATAATATATAAATGACATGTATGGACTGGACAGAACAAAGCCCAATTTTATCCAACCCTTTTTTTAACTCTATAATACGCTGAGACCTTAAAGGAATACAGTTGATAGTCTATGATGTGTCTTTTCACAAGAATGTAAATGTGAATTCAGTAAAATAATGACATTAACTTGTAAACAAACAAATATATAAAATGCAGCAAGTTTGGAAAGGCCACAATAAGGATCTTATCATGTTATTATTTTCTAGAATACAGTTTTGGTGTATTTTTCAGTTTGGGTAAGCTCGTCCGGAAGCTTTTGGTGATCACTGAGTTTCTATCTAAGTAATATGATACCACACTTCCTTCACAAGCCCTGAAATGTCTGTGAAATATCTGATCTTCTTCAGAGAATTTCATTTGTGCTCGGGCCTTTGTTATTTCTGCTGAAGCAAAAAGTCTTATAATATTCTGCACAATTAAAAATAAATTGGTCTCAGTAGGTAGAATCGCTGAAGAAATGGCCCCCATTTTAATTAATTGTGTGGCCACGTTGTTCTCCCCACCCAATTGAAGTTTTGATTTAAGTGTAGCGTGCCCTGTGACTAATGTAGTACGGCGAGGGTCTTCCTCCCTCTATACAAATCAAGCCACGTACATTGGAAGCATTCCTCAATGTCTCTGGAGTTCTTTCTGCATTGTTCTCCGAGCTAACTTTCCCATCTTCTCTTGGATCTGCAGATTATCAAAGCGAGTACTACGGTCCGACAGGGAACTACGACTTCTTCCCTCAGGGGCCTCCGTCGTCGCAAGCCCAGACCCCGGTCGATCTCCCCTTCGTGCCCTCCTCAGGCCCCACCGGGACCCCCCTCGGAGGTATGGACCACCCCCTGCCGGGCCACCACCCCTCCAGCGAGGTGCAGCGTTTCTCCGATATAATGTCCCACCATCCGGGGGATTCTCCCAGCCCAGAACCAGGCCTCCCGGGACCCATGCACGGCCTCTCCTCCGATGTGTTCGGCCCCAGTCCGCCCTTTACCTCACTGTCCCTGAACGGCAGCGGATACAACAACCACCTGTCCCATGCACCCTCGGAAATGAACGAGGGCACTGTGTGGTAGCTCTCTGAGAGCCTGGACTCTACTGATGAGAGGAACAGGTCCTCGTGAGGTTTGGTGGTGATGGGGGCTGGGGTCGAGAACATGGAAATGGATATTGACAGGGTTAAGGCAACGCCATTGAATCATTTTTAATTTCGTTTCATATTTATTTATTTATTTTCCCTCTGGATTTGTTGTTGTTTTTTGTGGGGAGAGCGTATCTGGCATAATGCTTAAAAACATTGTCTTCATTATTGTGTTTGGGTGTTTGAATTGCTTCATGAACTCCCCAAGCCGCATCCAAAAAAAAAGGGTGAGACTGCTGAACTGCCCCCCATTCACCCCCTCCTTTGTTTGGACCCCCGTCACCCCTCCTGACTCATGTCAGTCGCTCCCTAACACTCACCGGTGGGGTAAAAACAAGCCTTTGGAAATCTCCTATGGTACGCCCTGAACAGGAAAACATCATTAGCTACTGTCAAAGACCTGAATAGCTTTGCAGAGAGAGAATAAGGCCGAGCGGTGATGGTGTGCTGACCGGGCTCCAAGCTGAGCTGCGTTCACACTCTGTTCGAGGTACGACTTTTGTCCCTTGTATTTATTCAGAAGCTCCTCAGACCTCTTTGCCTCTCAAGGCTCTGCCATATTGACAATTACACTTTTTTGACACAATGTTTCCGGAGGCCAGAGGAAATGACAATTGTTCCTCCGTGTGGACCATTTTCTTTCGTTTTTTTTTTCAGTATGTCCACCAAATCTGAAGAAGGCCGCCTTCAAAAGGCAAACAGTGAAAACCCTCTATGGATTGCAAACCCTTTATTTAAAATGGAAGTGAACTTGAAATGTCGAAATGAAGTCTACCTTCTAAAAATCTTTTACCGGGGTTCTAAACGGGACTTAGAACAGTCAACTGTTTACGTGATCTATTAAATTCAGGAGTCCAGAAGTATCGAAAACCATGTTTTAGAACCTCTTGATCCATATAAAATTGTTCCAAGCAACCAACCAAACTTTTGTATTGATTTCATTTATATTGTATGGAGATAAAAACATATTTGCTGGGGTTGTGATTCACTGTGCTAGTTTGTACAAGATGTTGTTTACAAAAAAAGATTAAAATATCAATAAAAACAAACAAGTAAAGTAGACATTTGCCAAATAAAATAGCACAAATACTGTTAAAGTGTGCTTTGCACCATCATCTGCAGAACGTGTGTAAGTGTTAAAAGAAGCAATTGACTTCTTACTTTTTAGTCTGAAGATACATTCATAAAATTGTTAATATAACATACTTAGACAGGTTTTATTTTTGTCCAAACTATTTAAAACTGACGGTCAAATATGCGGCAAGTAGCTGCTACATCTCTTTGAATATCAGCCCTAATGGGATGTCTTTTATTGTTCAAATAAACCTAAGCTTATGTGACCTCCAGTGCATATTAGACCATTCACTGTATAAATACAACATGTTGACAAAAATGTGTTTCTAATAAAACTAGAAAATATACATATACATTTTTTCAACACATTGTCTTTGGAGCGGCTATCTGACAGCGGTCTTACTGTACAGTGTATTAATGATCACTCCGGTGTCACTCCTCTCGTAATGAGTGCTTTTTGTCTACCCGTCTGATTTCCCATTAACTCAGAATGTGAAATAATTGGCCTTTGACGACATGGTGACAGGTAAACAATTCAGATTAATGGTTATCAAAAACATTGAGTGAGGGATGAAGAGACAGAAAGAAGAGGCTGAATGAGAACGCAGAAGCAGAGCTGGAGAAACGTAATGTGAAACAACAATTCATAGACAAATACAATGAGGGTTCGACCAACAGAAAAGTGTTCTGCTGATTTCACTTTCATAAGTCTTTACGTGGACTGTCTTGCTGACACAAGGGGGAGCGAAATCACAATTTACACCGCCTCTATCCCCACCACTTTGGCTGCGGCCTCGGATTCTTCTGTTGAGTTACTTGCGGTCGTACACTAATCATAAGCAGTTAGCTGTGCAACTGTGAAGGACAATGATGAGATTGGCGTGACGGCGCCTCTGCTGCTTGTCTTGCGTTTGTTAGGCTGCTCCTACATGATTATTCCCGGCAGCTTACTGTTCTTGCGGTGCAGTCTAACGGCTGGGAGGGACTTTTCCAACTTATTTCGGTGAACATAGCAGTAATGATAATCAAGAAGGACCAAACACTGAGGCTTGATCTTTTTCAGGAAGGATGAAAATAGGGCTCACGCGGGCGGTGGGATGAATCTGAGGGAGCCTTTATCTTCCAAACCGTGCATGTGCAGTTAGGACCATATGCAATCCTAGTTTTCTCCCCCTGCCCCCAGAAAGTAATCCACCATGAATTAATCATGGTCTTGAGAGTTAACCAAGCTTGGGGATGTGGGGAGGAAGGTGGGGGTGGAGGGTCTATGGGACGATATAGGTCTCTGTTGAGCCCCTGGGCTTAGCCCCCCCTGTGGTAACACCATGCACCGGCAACTAACCGCCCCCGGGGCCACGGCTCTTTAAATTTAAATCTCCTATTGATCGCTGATCAGCTGTGGGAGCAAACTGACCTTGTAGTCTTACGCTGGAAAAATAAAGAAAGCCTTAACAGCATCGAAGGGGTTTTAAATGACATTTGAAATCCCTGAGTCAGGACGTTTGAATGGCCCACACACCCACAGGGATCTAAAATAAATGTTCTGTACATGCCTGTGTTGATAGGGGGCGACTGGGAGACAAATGATTGAGGGGGGGGGTACAAAACGGTGCTTTAGGGGGCCAAAATATTGAGCCAATAGGAAGATGATGGCCAGCAGGCAAACACTCAGACACTGAGAAAGGCGCCTCTCCATATGAGAGCATTTGGCTGTTGGTTTAAAATACAGAGTGGCTCAGCTGGAAGTGCACCTTCTCCTCGGTGCGAACGCAGAGTAAGCACACAACCACATGGCACCAGTCCTCTCCGCAAACAAACAACACATGTTGGGGGAAGCCGATCTCTTGGCCAGGAAGCAGAAACGCTGTTAATCAATGGAGCATATTTCCCTGGCTCAACACTCAGAGATCTCTCTCACTATTCTTTGTTTTACTTCCCGCCCCAGAAGGAGATGTTAACTCATAGGACTAGTTATTTTACAATTTAAGAATTGTACAGGGGCCTTTTCTTAAAAACAATGGTTTGGTACTTATTAGGGGTATAATTGAAGGGGAATTAACCCGCTATAAGCATCCACACCCGAATAGAATGCATTTATTTTTTCTTTATGGAATTAGGGTTAGGGTTAACCCAAACAACAGATAGAATGTAAGAAAATGCTAGATTCAGCATACACAATAGCCACTTTATGTATGTTTTTATATTGTACAGTATACTCCCCTGTTGCTAATGCTCTACACTCCCCAGGAACACTCCCCTCGACATGATCTCACTATCCTCAATGGCATGCCTTCATCAAATCGAATGAAACATTGAAAAACAACAGATAAGAAGTGTGCAATGTCCCACAAAACAGTAAGGTACAGACGTTAACATAAAGCAACGCTGCTCATTCAAAGCAAGACCAAAATGTGCACTGGCCATCAGAAATCAGGAGGTACTCCATTAAGATGGCGTTTGGGGGATAAGTTTGGAACACGCATATCTACTTTTGTTCCTTTAGCCTTATGAAGTTAGATACACGTATAGGGTGAGAAATTACAACCAAACACATTAATCATGTCAAACACTAAAAGCTCCACTCCAATATACAGCTGCCCACACATGGCCTAAACTTATGCATTCTAATACAACAATACAGAAGTTAGAATGTTGAGTTTTTGTTGAATCTTACCAAATTCTACCCTCTGCTCATTTCGGGGAGGTAGTTTGTAGTGCAGATTAGGTGACTCCAATTTTTTAAATAATTGTTTTTCTTTCTGGCCAGTTTGTATTAGAGAGATATATTTGAAAGGTTAAGATAGAAGGGATGACACCACTAAAGGAACTCCAGACCGGATTTGAACCGTATACGCCACAGCAAGGACTGATCTACCAAGTGAGCTATGTGGTGACCCGTGTTGCAAATATTTTGGCAATAGCGTTTTTACGAGTGAATTTAGGCTAAATAACAGAATCACCCCTAATGCAACCCAGCCGTACCTGTACAGTGGCTGGAAGATATATGCAGCTCCAATAGAAACAAGATGTGACTGCTCATTTCTGTGGAACACACACAGGGACATCAAGCCCAAACGCTCGGTAATTATCCAAATAGAAAGATTCAAATTGACTAAATACTGAACTTGAAGCCAAAGGGTCATCCAGCTCTTAACCCTGACCTCGCCTGACCCAGGGTTGTCTCAAAATCCCCTCCACCCCCTGTATGGTGTCAGTAGTTCAGAGGGGAAGCCCTGCACACTAACCTATGCTATGCTGTAAGAAAATACAATGTTAAGATAACAATATTAAGACATCATGCCTTTGATATTGACTCGACTACTATCAAGATATACTAACATACAGTAGCTACTTCAGCTAGTAGGTAACCTCCCTAGTATACTCAAAGAAAGACACTTGACATAAAAAGAAAAAGGCATTCAATTGTAAACATAAGGCTGAAAGTAAGGTACAAGAATAAGAACAATGTATAAGATAGCACAAGATAAACAAAATGTAATACTATACAGTAGAATAAATACGGTATACTGTAAAATATCGTAAAATGCAATATATATATTAATAATAAATATGTGGTATATAGTGCTTGGTATATCCAATTCAGTTGAAATTATAGTGATTTCAACTATTTTACTGTTAACAAAAAAATCTATTCAAATTAATAATGTTGATAAATATTAGCAATGCTTGATTCATGTTTGTTTTAATAGAATTGTGGAGTAAGAAATAATTAGTTTATAAAGTAAATATTTAATAATAGCTGATAATAATGACATTCTGATGTAAGTAGTAAAGTATTAATTACCACTTTATTATTAAAGTTTAATATACTTTATATTGGTAAATGATTACACAATGATTTTTTAAATCTTCTCATGCATGGATAGATGGAGCAGAAACCATTTATTACATTTTGAAAAATAAATAAATAACATATTTAAATAATGTTTAAGCTTTACAAAGTATTCATTACACCTAAAAAACATGACATATCCATCTAAATTCATGTTTAAGGATGCTTTACAAAGTATCAAGCATCAACAAAATAATCTCCATCTAAATATTGTTAATGATATTTGATCAATTAAGTAATATTTAGTATTACCCAATTATTTACTATCCATGTAAATAATGTTTATTCATGCTTTACTAAATATGTTTTAACCTTTAACAAAGTATTACAAATATCTTTCTTTCATTATGTGTATTAATGTTTCACAAACCATTTGGTATTTTAAACAAATACTTAATATAGTTTATGAATGAACATAATCCAACAATTCACTTTTAAAATAAAGTAATAAAATAAAACAATAGTCACTAATTAGCAGTGAATTTGAATCATTTAATGGTTTGTTGACAGTAAAATAACTTAAGTTCTATTAACTTTAAATTGCCCTATTTTTAATGATGCCTAAATAAAGCACAACACATATTGAGCTTATTTCTTCTTTAGTGTTGCTTGCTCTGAGAAAATGTGCATAAATGTACCTCTAATTTGCTATTCCGAATAAGTTCCGAATGTTTTGCTTATAATTGGTATGTAACCCATTGTAGTGGAATTTACATAAAGAAATTGCCCATGTAACAAAGTGTTCACCCAGGGAGGAAAGTATGGTCGTTTAGCAAAGTGGAAAGTACTAATTTCCCCCTGGAGGATGTGCTGATGGTATGTGAGGTCTGCAGGTTGGCCTGATTAGCACAGAGCATGGAGTGTGTCTACACCATCTGACCCACGGACTGATATTCATTTGTCATTCACATATTGGGGACCAACTGCTGTGTTTTTGCTCAGGGCAAGGGTTTTCTCGATGAGTTGTTTGTGTATGATTGCACTGGCAATTTCCCCTTGTGATATTACAGGGAATACATACTTAAGCGCAAAATCTGTTTGGAATTCACTCGGTTGGAGATTGGGTTGTTTTAATGATGTTTGGCAATGCATTTTGTCTGAAAAAGCTCTTTGTCTATTCAGTAGTCCCAAGAATACAACTACACTTTCTGCACACTGTAGTCTCCACTATCTATACCTAGTCTCAGTCACTACTCTCTTCCCAGATCAAAGGCATTCACTCTGTTCCTGTTCATTCATGCCGACTACAAACTTTCAGGTCTGCTTTTTGGTGGATTATTGATTTAAAAAGAGGCAATTTAAATGGAAAGTTACTGTGAACCATTATGGTTCGACACGTGAAGACAACCTCTTATTTGATGATGCTACGAATGTTGTGACAAACTGTGGCGCATTGAATAAAGCAGAGAGAGACAGATTATTGAGCTGTTTGCTCACCGCTAGATCAGGCGCAGGGCCTTTTTGTAAATACAGCTAGTTAGTTTTGGTGGTTGGTATGGTAATGGTCACCTTCCATTCTTGTGTATTTGTCTTGATACAGCTGTAATCTCATCAGTTGCATGTGTAAAGGTTTGTGGCAATAAAGGACACATTTGTTATAATTTCAACTTCGACCACAGCGCTCAGCAACCATTTTCAGTTGCCGTCTAGCTCAGCGCCTCTTTCTGTTTTATCGCTGGTCATTTGATGGCAGCTTTAGGGAAAGGGTATAAATGTTCTGAGCATCACAACAACATGCAGCAACATTTAGAGATACAATGGTTGCTTGTTAAAAGTCAAATTGTCAATGACCATGGTACAGTTGTTAAGACACATGCACACATCACTTGTATATGTTGTTGCTCCTTCAGTCTCTCTCAATCTCTTCACCACTTTGCCCAAGCTACCTTCTCGCCATATCCCATCCATCTACAAGAAGTGTCCCGACTGTCCCTCCTTTTCCCATCACCTGACTTCCCTGCGGACAATTACCGGCCTTTGTCCAGACTTCTTGCCAGTTCGTCATATTGGCCATCTTACCTTCTAGCTTTTCCAACCTGTTCTCTGGTTGCGGAAACCTGAAACCTGGATTCAGTCACCTGCCGGTTTGAACCTCTACCTTGGATTTCCTTGTCTCCCCCTTGTCTGAAGCTTCCTGTTATTTAGCAAGGATAATCTTTTTTTTCTGCAACCAATGGAAGATGCATGCAGGTTGCTGCTATGCACCTATTTGTGTATTGAACCTCCACTTGAGGATGGATTTTCCAATGGTTTTGCCACCTACAGTCCTTTTTCTACTGCGACCTGTAACCTGGTGTTCCCATCACCTGAACTTTTTTAATGTACAGTATGAGTCTTGGGAACTATATATTAACTTATTCTTTCAGTGTGTTTATGAAAAAGTTGCTTGATCATTTTGGTATTTGTCAGTTGCCCCTGTTTGAGGTCCTTTGTTCGCTCATAACCCAGTTACATTTTTAATTAGCTTCCTGCAATGTTGGGCAGTGTTGACTTTGGTTCAGCTGATTTGCCAAATGGCCTCTCCTCACTTATTAGAGCCTGACTAACCTTTACCCTGGTCTTCTAGGGTTCTTGAACAAACATCCTTCATTATAGTTATATGGATATTACAGTAGCGGTTGTATCCGTTTATACGGATGCAAAGGGAACATGGTTGACACTGTTGTGATTGTTGTAGTTGTCCTTTTGTGATGTGACAACATGTCACCTTGACTATTCACAATCAATTACACTTCAATCCACTTTAGAAAGTGCCTGGAATTGGCTTTTTCTACCACCTACTGAGCAGATCCAGGAATTCATTTTAAAAGTGGGCAAAAAAACAATCAAGTAAAAATAGGAATCCATGACTTTAAGAAGCTTTGTGTTTGGGACTTTACAATGCTTAACTTTAGACACAACAAATATATATCAGTTAACGCTTACACTCTAGTTTTAAGAACTGTTCACTGCTCAAAGCGCCTCCTGGGCAAATGTTTTTCTGTTATTTACTGCCAGCTTACCATTTTCTACTGTAGCATTATCTGTGTGTGTTTGAGCAAGTGGCTAAATGCACCACTGTAGAAAGCCCTTATCACCTAAGCACATTGTAACTTCAGCTCCAGGTGTTCGCTGCCATGTTACTGTACCCAGCGCACATGGCCATGTTGCTAATTAAAGCAATCCCATGCTTATCCTGAGAGAAAAATACCTGGATTAGAGGGAGATTTGCAACTCAAACCTGAGACATGCCTAATCAATTTAAATCCATTAGACAATTAATTCACTTTGGTGGAGGGTGGATATTGCACATGCACTAATCTGGCCTCTAAATTGTCACTGTGTGTACTGATGAGTATTGAGTGCTCTGTGTACATATACAGTTCTGAGAGTGTGCAAGCAACCCCGCGCAGAGGAAGAAATAAACAATTATGTTTCCTGTTTGAGCGTCAGGTCAACATGCTTATGTTTTTGAGTCAGCTAACGTTAATGAATGTTAAGGCTTGGGTTAGCATGTAAGCAAGTGGTAGCTACATCTGTGCTAACGATGCTAATTGTAGCCTCCAAGTTAAAACGTAATAGAGAAGTGTTAAGCATTAAGTGGGATAATACTGTAAAATAAACAGCTTCTGTTTGAGGTCAGTAAAATAAGGTCATCCTTGTAAGTTAGAGAGATATTTTATTAGGTAGGTAACTTTATGCATTGCTAAAGTTCATTTAAATTGGCTATGATCGATTATGTAGACAAGCTAACGTCAAAGTAGTGTTGAAGACCGGCGTAGTGTATGTGAAATCAACCTCACAATAAGGTGTGTATATTACAATTAGTAATGTCATATGTCAAGATGATTACAATATGGTTGGTTGAGCTGGAGTTCATTATTGAGCTTACACGTTAACGTCACAGTCCAACCCATTCTCACGGCATTTCGTGTTATGGTCACGACATCTAATCTATTGATTCGTGTTCACCAACACTATTTTCCCCTTTTTTTCGTGTCACACAGAACAATTTTAAAATCAATGTATTTCTATTGGTAGTATGTTTCGTGCCTGAAACACGTCTTTTTGTCCGGTCGGGTCTTGGAAGACCGGAAGCTGTTGTTAAGGCTGTACAAGGGCGTGGAATCAAATGCACGATGCAGAGACAAACAAAGTATCAAAATAAAGTGTTTTAATGTAGACAGGTCATAACACACTGAATACATAAAGCAACAAAACAAAAACTACTAATACACTAATCTAACTCTATGGACGATAACTCTATGGACAATGACAAAAGGATCTTACGCTGGAAGGCTTGGAACACACAAGACAATCTGGCAACGAGACAGGGGAAGACGAGAACTATATATAGACAGACAACACCAGGTGAAGACAATTAGACAATCACAACAGCGGGAAAACAGACAAGGCAGGAAACGTACTTTAGACACATGAGGGTAGACAAGACTATCAAAATAAAACAGGAACCTATCTAAACACATAACATGAAACCTAAACTAGGGAACAATCTTAGCAGAGCCATCTACGCACAAGAGCTGTGTGGTTCATAAAAACATGTTCTTTATAGTCTATGGTTCTTACTCAATATCAAGCCACGATTATTGTTTTTAATTTTAGATTGTATAATGTCGGACTTTTTTTGCCGTCCGCGAGGAAAATAAATGGGGCTCAGAGCCTCAGAATACTGAAATCTGTATTTTTTTTAATCTTTTTTTCCTTCTATATTCTTATTATTTTCTAAATAACACACTGTTATTTACCCAACAATAACACACAATTATCCTTGTTTTTATTTATTTGTTTAATTCTATAATCTTGGGCTTTTTTGGCGTCCGTCAGGTACTGAATTTCAAAATAAAATAACCGGAAACAGATACACAGCCACTGAACTGATTTCCCAAGATCCTCAGCTATGGTTTAAGCTCGGTGTTAGCCGCAATGCGCGTTGGGATATGGTGTTTATGCGATATGAAATCCGAAAAACATACCAAAAAAATTAAATAATACTTTAATCCGAGTGTGCTTGCTTTTCTCTTTGAAAGTCATCACATAACGGCATTGTAATACACGGTTCGGCTGCATTAAATATTACACATCTGCTGTAGTTCTTTATAGAGCCCTGATTAGAAGACTTCTAGACAAACTGGAAGAACTGCCGCCGAAAATGAATTTGTGACGTGGATCATAAATATATTAGCAATTAAACAACATCTTCCATTTCTCTTCACACAATACGTCTCCTTGCAGTATCAACATTAATTCGGCTGACTTTTAAATTGTATCCAATTGGTAGTTATATTTACACCATAACGGTGCACAGCTGATATAAAGGGACTTGTGGTTTTTAAAGATATTACTGATTTTCTTTGAATATAAGAATGTAAATATTGAGTCTGAAATAATAGTCAGGGGATTTTGGGTGATGGGAGACACATATATGGATTCAGAATTTCAATAGCTTACCATTAAGGTTCAAGGTCCAAGGTTCTTTATTGTCAAACTAACATAGCTACAGAGTAATTATGTCATTGATGGTCTTAGGTCACAGGCTTCTCCAACAATGCAACACAATAATACAGATAAGCAGACAATATTAAAACAATATTAAAGTATATTATATTAAAGTAATACAAAAAATAAAAAAGTGGAATAGTGCAGTAAATGACGGATATACCTTTCTGTCTGTTATACAAATCAGATATTAATGTGTAGTAGTAAAACATGTGAAATAGTATAGCAATATGCTGTAAAATTATGTGAAACATGAATAAAACTACACATCTTCAGATGTTGTAAATACATAAGTGTCCTACACTAATAATAAAAAGTTATTATGGCTGTGTGTACCTTGTGTGCACCGCCTAGTGGTTAAAGCACATTATTTAATTATTGTTTTAATGTGTTATAGTTGATGAAAAGGGGAAAGTAGAAGGTCAATGATAGAAATATAGAATATAAAAGAAGATACTGTAAGTGATTTCTACAATGAAACAGTTTAGTGCCAGATGTACAAAGATATTAATGAGAGTACCTGCAAAACAGAAAAACGAATTAACCTTTATTCAAACATTAAAGAATACTTTAGATTAAGGTTTTCTTTTAAATAAGAAAAAAGCTTTGGGGGTATCTACAGATAAATAGTAAGCCTGACAAAGTACTTAACGTCTAATATATTGCTTTCCTGCTATGTTAACTATGTTGAAGCACTTATTTTAACTGATAGTATAGATATTAATTATACTCTTATTGTCACAGTCTGCTCCATCATTCACCAGTAGTTTTCCATTCACCTGTCTCAACTGTTAATCACACCCACGTTTTTGCTCACTCTCTTTCTCTTCTGCACCCATTAGCTTCACTGCCAGTATTTAAACCCTCACCAGACACACACCCATTGCCAGATCGTACTTTGCCTTATGCTAGTCTTTCACACGTTTGTTACCAGATTGCCTACCCGGTTCCGACCCTGCCTGTCCCCGACCTGCCTGATCCTGCCTGTCCTTGGACTATCCTGCCCGCTGTCCTCTGGTTTGTTTGCCTGTACATCATCCGGCTGATACTGCTGTGCTGGTATTATTACCAATAAAGTACATTGCCAATACTCCGTGGTTTCTTGAGTGCTGCATTTGGGTCCTTCATAAGATTGTGACACTTATAAGATGTATGTAGATAGTATAAGACATTTGCAGAATATGACAGTTTAATGGTGGAGGTATACACACATATTGATAGATGTCTTGTAATGCACTTTTGAGGAACCTGGGACCCAAGTGTTTCATTCATTGCATAACTTCAACGTAGTTGTGTATATAATATGTCAATAAACCTTTGAAAATCTTGAAAGGGATGTGAAAAATAGCAATTATATACAGTCTTTAATTAACTATTAGTAGAGAATAACGAGTAATGAATATACTTTATATGGATCTGATTCTGCACCAACTATCAAATATCTCGTCTGATGGTTGGCACTTGACAATCACCTTCCCTGAATTTTACTCAGGTGTAACTAAAGTCTGATTTAAGGGTTGTTTATATTTCACATCATTAATCAGAATCTGTAAAGTAACTAAAATAGATGTAGTGGAGTAAAATACCAGGTTAACCTCTGAATTGTAGTGGAGTAGAATTACAAAGTAACAATGAGTTGTCATGTGGGTATATATTAATGCTGCCCATTATGGACACAAGCAATGTTCACCCATTTATTAATTATATGTCTTAAATTTGATAACACCAATGTGTTTAATACTGGCAACTTCTAATTGTGGGAAAAACGAAAACGTTCCCAGTTGAGACGTCCCATAGAACATTTTGCGAAACACAATAGCCAGCATGTGTAGTTCTGGGGGGGGGTCCCGTTCGAATCCAGTTTTCGATAGTCCGGCATGGTTTCGTTCCATTTCAAAGAGCTGTTTGACGCTTGGCGTAACCTTGGCGCACTGCCACTCCAACATCCAATCCCAGAGCTTGTAGATTAATCACGGGGACTGTAGTCCCAAACGATAGCTGGGGATTGTGGGTAGTGTAGTGTCTTTGGCCATCCTAAACTCCAAAATGTTTTCGCATTAACACCATATCCCAACGTGCATTGCGGCTAAAACATCCAATCACCGAGCTTAAACCATAGCTGAGGATCTTGGGTAATCAGTTCAATGGGTGTGTATCGCAATGATGCTCGAAATGTCCCATATAGGTCTACGTCTGTTCCCGGTTATTTTATTTTGAAATTCAGTTCCTGACGGACGCCAAAAAAGCCAGAGATTATGGAATTAAACAAATAAATAAAAACAAGGATAATTGTGTGTTATTGTTGAGTAAATAACAGTGTGTTATTTAGAAAATAATAACAAATTAGAAGGACATTTTTTTTTTAAAATACAGATTTCAGTATTCTGAGGCTCTGAGCCCCATTTCTTTTCCTAACGGACGGCAAAAAAAGTCCGACATTATACGATTTAAAATAAAAACAATAATCGTGGCTTGATATTGAGTAAGAACATGTTTTTATGAACCACACAGCTTCCGATCTTCCAAGACCCGACCGGACAAAAAGACGTGTTGCAGGCACGAAAACACAACAGCATTTCACAAAACGGCACAGCATTTCAGAAAACACAACAGCATTTCACAAAACACAACAGCATTTCACAAAACACAACACTATTTCACAAAACACAACAGCATTTCACAAAACGCCGCAGCATTTCACAAAACACCACAGCATTTCAGAAAACACCACAGCATTTCACAAAACACAACAACATTTCACAAAACACAACAGCATTTCAGAAAACACCACAGCATTTCACAAAACACAACAGCATTTCACAAAACGCCGCAGCATTTCACAAAACACAACAGCATTTCACAAAACACAACAGCATTTCAGAAAACACCACAGCATTTCAGAAAACACCACAGCATTTCAGAAAACACCACAGCATTTCACAAAACACAACAGCATTTCACAAAACGCCACAGCATTTCAGAAAACACAACAGCATTTCACAAAAACAAACAGCATTTCACAAAACTCCGCAGCATTTCAGAAAACACAACAGCATTTCACAAAACACAACAGCATTTCACAAAACACAACAGCATTTCACAAAACACAACAGCATTTCACAAAACACAACAGCATTTCACAAAACGCCGCAGCATTTCAGAAAACACAACAGCATTTCACAAAACACAACAGCATTTCACAAAACACAACAGCATTTCACAAAACACAACAGCATTTCACAAAAACGCCGCAGCATTTCAGAAAACACAACAGCATTTCAGAAAACACAACAGCATTTCACAAAACACAACAGCATTTCACAAAACGCCACAGCATTTCAGAAAACACCACAGCATTTCACAAAACACCACAGCATTTCACAAAACGCCACAGCATTTCAAGAAACACAACAGCATTTCACAAAACACAACAGCATTTCACAAAAACGCCGCAGCATTTCAGAAAACACAACAGCATTTCACAAAACGCCACAGCATTTCAGAAAACACCACAGCATTTCACAAAACACAACAGGCATTTCACAAAACGCCACAGCATTTCAGAAAAACACAACAGCATTTCACAAAACACCACAGCATTCACAAACACCACAGCATTTCAGAAAACACCCACAGCATTTCAGAAAACACAACAGCATTTCACAAAACACAACAGCATTTCACAAAACGCCGCAAGCATTTCAGCAAAACACAACAGCATTTCACAAAACGCCACAGCATTTCAGAAAACACCACAGCATTTCACAAAACACCACAGCATTTCACAAAACGCCACAGCATTTCACAAAACACAACAGCATTTCACAAAACACAACAGCATTTCACAAAACACAACAGCATTTCACAAAACACAACAGCATTTCACAAACACCACAAGCATTTCACAAAACACAACAGCATTTCACAAAACACAACAGCATTTCACAAACAAACACATACAGCAGTTCAGAAAACACCACAGCATTTCACAAAACACCACAGCATTTCCAAAAAACGCCACAGCATTTCACAAAACACAAAAGCATTTCAACAAAACACAACAGCATTTCACAAAACTCCGCAGCATTTCAGAAACACAACAGCATTTCACAAAATACAACAGCAATTTCACAAAACACAACAGCATTTCACAAACACAACAGCATTTCACAAAACACAACAGCATTTCACAAACGCCGCAGCATTTCAGAAAACACAACAGCATTTCACAAAACCAACAGCATTTCAGAAAACACCACAGCAATTTCAACAAAAAACAACAGCATTTCACAAAAACAACAACACATTTCACAAAACACCACAGCATTTCAAAAAAACAGCATTCACAAACGCAACACATTTCACAAAACACAACAGCATTTAACAAAACACAACAGCATTTCACAAACACAAACAGCAATTTCTGACAAAACACCACAGCATTTCACAAAACACAACAGCATTTCACAAAACACAACAGCATTTCACAAAACACCACAGCATTTCAAAACACCACAGCATTTCACAAAACACAACAGCATTTCACACAAAACACAACAGCATTTCACAAAAACACACAGCATTTCAAAAACACACAGCATTTCACAAAACACAACAGCATTTCACAAAACACCAACAGCATTTCAGAAAACACCACAGCATTTCACAAACACAACAGCATTTCACAAAACACAACAGCATTTCACAAAACACAACGCATTTCACAAAACACAACAGCATTTCACAAAACGCCACAGCATTTCAGAAAACACACAGCATTTCACAAAACAAACAGCATTTCACAAAACACAACAGCATTTCACAAACGCCGCAGCATTTCACAAAACACCACAGCATTTCAGAAAACACCACAGCATTTCACAAAAACACAACAGCATTCACAAAACACAACAGCATTTCAGAAAACACCACAGCATTTCACAAAACACAACAGCATTTCACAAAACGCCGCAGCATTTCACAAAACACAACAGCATTTCACAAAACACAACAGCATTTCAGAAAACACCACAGCATTTCAGAAAACACCACAGCATTTCAGAAAACACAACAGCATTTCACAAAACACAACAGCATTTCAGAAAACACAACAGCATTTCACAAAACACCACAGCATTTCACAAAACGCCACAGCATTTCACAAAACACAAAAGCATTTCACAAAACACAACAGCATTTCACAAAACTCCGCAGCATTTCAGAAAACACAACAGCATTTCAGAAAACACCACAGCATTTCAGAAAACACCACAGCATTTCAGAAAACACCACAGCATTTCACAAAACACAACAGCATTTCAGAAAACACAACAGCATTTCACAAAACACCACAGCATTTCACAAAACGCCACAGCATTTCACAAAACACAAAAGCATTTCACAAAACACAACAGCATTTCACAAAACTCCGCAGCATTTCAGAAAACACAACAGCAAATTTCACAAAACACAACAGCATTTAAAAAACACAACAGCATTCACAAAACACAGCATTTCATCAAACACACACAACAGCATTTCACAAACGCAACAGCATTTCAGAAAAAACACACAGCATTTCAGAAAACACAACAGCATTTCACAAACACAACCATGTCACAAAACACAACAGCATTTCACAAAACACAACAGCATTTCACAAAAACGCCGCAGCATTTCAGAAAACACAACAGCATTTCAGAAAACACAACAGCATTTCACAAAACACAACAGCATTTCACAAAACGCCACAGCATTTCAGAAAACACCACAGCATTTCACAAAACACCACAGCATTTCACAAAACACCACAGCATTTCACAAAACACCACAGCATTTCAGAAAACACCACAGCATTTCACAAAACACCACAGCATTTCAGAAAACACCACAGTATTTCACAAAACACAACAGCATTTCACAAAACACAACAGCATTTCACAAAACGCCGCAGCATTCAGAAAACACAACAGCATTTCACAAAACGCCACAGCATTTCAGAAAACACCACAGCATTTCACAAAACACCACAGCAGTTCACAAAAACGCCACAGCATTTCACAAAACAACACCACAGCATTTCACAAAACACAACAGCATTTCACAAAACACCACAGCATTTCACAAAACACAACAGCATTTCACAAAACACAACAGCATTTCACAAAACGCCGCAGCATTTCACAAAACACAACAGCATTTCACAAAACGCCACAGCATTTCAGAAAACACCACAGCATTTCACAAAACACCACAGCATTTCACAAAACGCCACAGCATTTCACAAAACACAACAGCATTTCACAAAACACAACAGCATTTCACAAAACACCACAGCATTTCACAAAACACAACAGCATTTCACAAAACACAACAGCATTTCACAAAACGCCGCAGCATTTCAGAAAACACAACAGCATTTCACAAAACACAACAGCATTTCACAAACACAACAGCATTTCACAAAAAACGCCGCAGCATTTCAGAAAACACAACAGCATTTCAGAAAACACCACAGCATTTCACAAAACACAACAGCATTTCACAAAACACAACAGCATTTCAGAAAACACCACAGCATTTCACAAAACACAACAGCATTTCACAAAACGCCGCAGCATTTCACAAAACACAACAGCATTTCACAAAACACAACAGCATTTCACAAACACCACAGCATTTCAGAAAACACCACAGCATTTCAGAAAACACCACAGCATTTCACAAAACACAACGGCATTTCACAAAACGCAGCAGCATTTCAGAAAACACAACAGCATTTCACAAAACACAACAGCATTTCACAAAACGCCACAGCATTTCAGAAAACACCACAGCATTTCACAAAACACCACAGCATTTCACAAAACGCCACAGCATTTCACAAAACACAACAGCATTTCACAAAACACAACAGCATTTCACAAAACTCTGCAGCATTTCAGAAAACACAACAGCATTTCACAAAACACAACAGCATTTCACAAAACACAACAGCATTTCACAAAACACAACAGCATTTCACAAAACGCCGCAGCATTTCACAAAACACAACAGCATTTCACAAAACACAACAGCATTTCACAAAACACAACAGCATTTCACAAAACACAACAGCATTTCACAAAAACGCCGCAGCATTTCAGAAAACACAACAGCATTTCAGAAAACACAACAGCATTTCACAAAACACAACAGCATTTCACAAAACGACACAGCATTTCAGAAAACACCACAGCATTTCACAAAACACCACAGCATTTCAGAAAACACAACAGCATTTCACAAAACACAACAGCATTTCACAAAACGCCGCAGCATTTCAGAAAACACAACAGCATTTCACAAAACGCCACAGCATTTCAGAAAACACCACAGCATTTCACAAAACACAACAGCATTTCACAAAACGCCACAGCATTTCAGAAAACACAACAGCATTTCACAAAACACCACAGCATTTCACAAAACACCACAGCATTTCAGAAAACACCACAGCATTTCAGAAAACACAACAGCATTTCACAAAACACAACAGCATTTCACAAAACGCCGCAGCATTTCAGAAAACACAACAGCATTTCACAAAACGCCACAGCATTTCAGAAAACACCACAGCATTTCACAAAACACCACAGCATTTCACAAAACGCCACAGCATTTCACAAAACACAACAGCATTTCACAAAACACAACAGCATTTCACAAAACACCACAGCATTTCACAAAACACAACAGCATTTCACAAAACACAACAGCATTTCACAAAACGCCGCAGCATTTCACAAAACACAACAGCATTTCACAAAACGCCACAGCATTTCACAAAACACAACAGCATTTCACAAAACACAACAGCATTTCACAAAACACCACAGCATTTCACAAAACACAACAGCATTTCACAAAACACAACAGCATTTCACAAAACACAACAGCATTTCACAAAACACCACAGCATTTCACAAAACACAACAGCATTTCACAAAACACAACAGCATTTCACAAAACGCCGCAGCATTTCAGAAAACACAACAGCATTTCACAAAACGCCACAGCATTTCAGAAAACACCACAGCATTTCACAAAACACCACAGCATTTCACAAAACGCCACAGCATTTCACAAACACAACAGCATTTCACAAAACACAACAGCATTTCACAAAACACCACAGCATTTCACAAAACACAACAGCATTTCACAAAACACAACAGCATTTCAGAAAACACCACAGCATTTCACAAAACGCCGCAGCATTTCACAAAACACAACAGCATTTCACAAAACGCCACAGCATTTCAGAAAACACCACAGCATTTCACAAAACACCACAGCATTTCACAAACGCCACAGCATTTCACAAAACACAACAGCATTTCACAAAACACAACAGCATTTCACAAAACACCACAGCATTTCACAAAACACAACAGCATTTCACAAAACACAACAGCATTTCACAAACACAACAGCATTTCACAAAACACAACAGCATTTCACAAAACGCCGCAGCATTTCAGAAAACACAACAGCATTTCAGAAAACACCACAGCATTTCACAAAACACAACAGCATTTCACAAAACACAACAGCATTTCAGAAAACACCCACAGCATTCACAAAACACAACAGCATTTCACAAAACGCCGCAGCATTTCACCAAAACACAACGCATTTCACAAAAACAAACAGCATTTCAGAAAACACCACAGCATTTCAGAAAACACCACAGCATTTCAGAAAAACACCACAGCATTTCACAAAACACAACAGGCATTTCACAAAACGGCCACAGCATTTCAGAAAACACAATCAGCATTTCACAAAACACAACAGCATTTCACAAAACGCCACAGCATTTCAGAAAACACCACAGCATTTCACAACAAAACACCACAGCATTTCACAAAACGCCACAGCATTTCACAAAACACAAAAGCATTTCACAAAACACAACAGCATTTCACAAAACTCCGCAGCATTTCAGAAAACACAACAGCATTTCACAAAACACAACAGCATTTCACAAAACACAACAGCATTTCACAAAACACAACAGCATTTCACAAAACACAACAGCATTTCACAAAACACAACAGCATTTCACAAAACGCCGCAGCATTTCAGAAAACACAACAGCATTTCACAAAACACAACAGCATTTCACAAAACACAACAGCATTTCACAAAACACAACAGCATTTCACAAAAACGCCGCAGCATTTCAGAAAACACAACAGCATTTCAGAAAACACAACAGCATTTCACTAAACACCACAGCATTTCACAAACGCCACAGCATGCCACAGCAATTCAGAAAACACCACAGCATTTCACCAAACACCACAGCATTTCACTAAACGCCACAGCATTTCAGAAAACACCACAGCATTTCACTAAACACCACAGCATTTTCAACAAAATGCCGCAGCATTTCAGAAAAACACAACAGCATTTCACAAAACGCCACAGCATTTCAGAAAACACCACAGCATTTCACAAAACACAACAGCATTTCACAAAACGCCACAGCATTTCAGAAAACACCACAGCATTTCACAAAACACCACAGCATTTCACAAAACACCACAGCATTTCAGAAAACACCACAGCATTTCAGAAAACACAACAGCATTTCACAAAACACAACAGCATTTCACAAAACGCCGCAGCATTTCAGAAAACACCACAGCATTTCACAAAAACGCCACAGCATTTCAGAAAACACCACAGCATTTCACAAAACACCACAGCATTTCACAAAACGCCACAGCATTTCAGAAAACACCACAGCATTTCACAAAACACAACAGCATTTCACAAAACACAACAGCATTTCACAAAACACAACAGCATTTCACAAAACGCCGCAGCATTTCAGAAAACACAACAGCATTTCACAAAACACAACAGCATTTCACAAAACACAACAGCATTTCACAAAACACAACAGCATTTCACAAAAAACGCCGCAGCATTTCAGAAAACACAACAGCATTTCAGAAAACACCACATGCATGGCCGATTCAACATGTTGAATCGGCCATGCATCGGGTCAGGCAGTCCAAATAAGGCGTGTCACGGCAGACGGTGCGGGACACACCAACCTGACTACGGTGCCGCGAATGCCCGACAGCCTCTGACGGCCTCTGACTCCCAAAATCGGGTTGGTGTGTCAGGGCCTTAAAATGGCTTTATACATTTTGCAAAAGAGCCAAGCAAGTAAGTGAGGACCATCCAGTTAGGCTATACAGTTTGCAATGATGAGTCCTATAGGGTGCATTTGATATATAACGCAGTGCAGCATGGTAGAGTGGGTCAAGTTTGGCCAAAACAGTGGGACAGGCAAATCTATAGATGGTATCACCGTAGTCAAGCTGGGACAGGAATAAGCCAGAGACCAACCTTTTACGGGATGAAGTTGAAAAGCAACATTTAAGTCTGAAAAGGAAGCCAAGAGTGAATTTCAATTTCTTAGTTAGAACTTCAATGTGGTGTTTAAAGTTTAGATTTCTGTCCAACCAAAAGCCCAAATATTTGTAGGCATCGACAAACTCAACAGAGACGCCATCAAGGGTGTCAATGGAGAATCAAGAGGACGCTGACTTGGGAGCAAAAAGCATTGCTTTGGTTTTATTACTGTACAATAGCAGTTTTGAATCAAGAAGTACATGCTCAAGAAGCATGATAAAATCAGATTTTAAATTGGAAACGGCCATATCCAGAGAAGGAGCACATGAATATACAATAGTGTCATCAGCATATACATATGATAGGTAGAAAATTGCATCTGATTACAAATATTGATTACAGATAATAAAAAGAGCAAGGGCCCCAACATAGAGCCCTTCTCCAAGGTGACAGGGTCAGAGACAGTACTACCCAACCTGACGCATTGAGTACGGTCGGTTAGATAACTCTGAAACCAGCAAATGGCATTATGACCGAAACAAGACACCAACCATAACATTAGACATAATGTGGTGATCTACAGTGTCAATGCTTTGGCTAGGTCAATAAACAATGCAACACAAACAGATGTTTTTATGCAAAGCAGCCTTAATATCGTCTAAGACTTTCAGACTGGCAATCACAGTACTGTGCTTTGATCTGAATCCAGATTGCATAGGGATTTAAGGATTTATAAAATGTTCACAATCTAATTAATAACTGAATTACAAACTATTCGTAAACCCTTAGTAAACCCTAGTCTTATTGTAAAGTGGTAAAATATAATATACAAAGTATAAAATATATAAATTATAAAATATGTAAAATGTTAAATATAAAATACACACGGGTAGGGATGGAAAATATTTTCAAGTCAACCAAGTGTCCCTAAAAGTGTTTAAAACCCAGGCCTATGTCTAGAGAGGTGGTGCAAGTGAGACATGGGACACGACCCGGATGATGTTTAAAAGGGTTGGACTTGTTTTCATAACCTGGGGGTTGATTATTTACATTAAACAGACCTAAACTAAACATACATACGTTTATTTTTGGGAAAGACCTGAAGTAGGAATGTTTTGCAAAGCATGCATGATTATTTATGATTAAAAAACATTTCTTGATTGATCTGAAGCAAAGAATGTTGACATCCCCTTATGTGTTGTGTGTTAGGGCATGATACCTGAATACAATTGTAATGTGAGTTCAAGGACAGGTGCATGTGGCCAACCGCACACATTTTCTTTTTTTAGAAATCTAACATGTTGGGCACTAATAGAAATCCTCCATGTACAGTAGGATTAACAGTATAATAATAGGAATAATTGTCAACAACAAATTAATGTATTCATTCAATTTAAAATAAACCCACCTATCGAGTGAGTAGATGATATGCTGTCTTATTATTACATTATTAATTGATTATCCATTTGATTCTTCCCAGAGATGTCATGTAATCCTCGAACAAATAATAAACCTCTATGTGAAAGTTTGCTAACCCATAAGGACATATGCCGACATGAAGTAACTCCAAGTAAAGGGGAACTTGGAAATCAAGATATAACATCCCATTTAACGCATTGAACCATAAATACACATGTAATATTTTAAACTGAATATCTAACTTTTATTTGGTACATTAAACTCAGTTGGGGGACATTTGTCTGTACGTATTTATATGTTTTGCATAGCTACGAAGGGGGAAACTGACTTACACTTGAGCCACACGTTGTCTTAAAGCTGAGAAAAATTGGCCTGAATAATTCTGTTTAAAAATAAAAAAAATCATTCCAATCAAAGCAGGTGCAGCCAAGCAGCTCTGTTATTCAATTCCATTAGAATGAACGATGCAGCGGCATGCAACCATGCAGTTAACAGGAATTAAGACCATAGGCAAGATGACGGATTACACCACAATAGGTATGTGTGTATGTGTGTCTGTGTGCATGCATCCATGCACGCTTTCTGTTCTTGCTTTTATTTTGTCAAAATAGTACATATTGAATATTTTTCCAACACACATATTTGAATATTAAATCAAATAGCTTGAACATTGAAACGTGCTATTAGGTCTATTCTGCTACATGGCTTCAGTGACTTGTCAGTGTTTGCCAGCTGTAGTTATTACATGATGTATGGCTCTGTTCTTGATGCATGCATGACAGTTGCAGTCATTAATCATAGTTAGGAGATAGCACATGGTTCGGGGTCCCGGTTCTGGCTCCTGGTAAGTCCTAATAAGTATAGCTTGGTGTTCTGGAGGCACGCGCAGCTGGCAGGGGTGGAGACATGCGCAAAACCCATTTCATATCATTCGATGCTGCTTTGCAAAAACATGTCTAGTAAAACACAACACAATCTGGCAAGCAATGGGGCTCCATCACTCCACTAGTTCACTTTATCAAATAACCACCATGTGGTGCAGATTTCACTGAAAGAACTTTCCTTTACTTTTCCTTTTCTAAAGTTTCCCTTGTTCTGCTACTCTGAATCATGTTTGTTATAGATGTGTGGGGTGTGACAGTCATAGTCCGGCTCACCGAGTGTGTCTGCACTAGTAAAACAGCATTGTTGTGACACACCCACCTTAACAGAGTAGACTAACCATGCATTTAATTAGAAACAAAAGCTGGAAATAATTAATTAGACAGTAATTCCCTTTTTTACCCTTGCCAAAGTTTATAATGGAGTAGATAGGCGGTTAGATTTCCCCAGAAAGTAATTTATTGTATATAAAAGCGAGGGAAGGCCACAAAGACAAATGGTCAGTGTTCCACCTCAGTGTCCTGGTTTGCTGCTAGGATATCTTTTGGTGTTTTTATGGTGCATGTATTGAAATGATTGAAGGTTATATTTTCTTTGACATTATAAATACCACAATCCAATGGATTTGAAATGTACAGCAACAAATGGGAATGCTTCCATTTGAAGGCCCACTTCTACAACTAATTCACCTTATGTAACCAATTGAAGTCGATCAATCAAATATACTTTACTAATCCCAGGGGTGTAGGTTTCGTTACATGTTGAATAAAAAAGGTGCAATAAAAGTCCTTCGAGCAACAGGGACATAGCCTCATAGGCACATCGTCTTAGACACAGGGACAAGGAAGAAACCTCCTCTACAGCACAGGGAACCTCTGAAGATTCAGGCTCATGGTGAAGATTCAGGCTCACGGTGAAGACATGATGAAGACTGATGCTCACGGTGAAGACATGATGAAGACTCAGGCTCATGGTGAAGACTCAGGCTCACGGTGAAGACATGATGAAGACTCAGGCTCATGGTGAAGACTCAGGCTCACGGTGAAGACATGATGATTACGCCCACACAGCAGCTTTAAACAAATCTTCCAAATCTTCCAATGCTTCCAACGCTGCTGTGTGGACGTACCGTTACGGTACGTCCACACAGCAGCGTTGGAAGTGACCCGACAATGAAGAATAAATATATTTATAATAACTAGTTTAGCTTGTTCCAGAGGTAGATAAAATAGCTAAGTGTGTTAGGTCTAACTCTTACGGTACGTCCACACAGCAGCTTTTCAAAAATCTTGAAAATCTTGGAGCTGGGCGTGTCTGAAAGCTTGGGGATGTGTTTTGCGAGCAACGCGACCAACAACCAATCACATGAATCTCCGCCCCCCGACATACAAAGCAAAAAACCCCGGGGATTTTATGCGAGCAATATATATATATATAAACTCCCCAAACAGGCGAAAACCTACCAGTTTCACCCACCGTCTCTGCCACCTCCCTCCATGCCTGGTTCCTCCGGTTTGTATCCCATTAATAGTTCTGGTCGTAAAGAACCGGGTGATTTGCTACCGTAATTTCTCGTTTGGAATATGAGGAAATGAACTGCGGTCTGGTTCTCCCTGCTTATACGCGGTTTGATTGGCTAGCGCTTCTACTGTCAGATTTGCATAAACAGGATTTGATTGGCTGACGCTTCCAGCTCAGCTTCAAAAGTTGAACATTGCTCAACTTTTGAATCCTGAAAATCCTGGAAATCTTCGCTTCGCTCCCCCACAATGCAGTTCGGCGAAAAGCGAGGCAAAGTGACGTCATCCCCATTCAAAGTCAATGGGCAGAGAAGCGTTGGAAGCGTTGGAAGATTTGTTTAAAGCTGCTGTGTGGACGTACCGTAAGGCTCATCATGAAGCAACACAGTCTCACTCCCTGATAGTCCAATAGCGACGCTTGGTCAGGGTCCTTTGGCGTGCAGTTGTGAAGCACCGAGTCTCCTTCAGCTTCATAAACGGACGCAAAGAGCTTTCAACTGATTGCAATGTATTCCCTCGGCGGCGGTATTTTAGCTGTGGGGAACCCTGCTGTACAGATTGTAAAGCCCCTTGGGGAAATTGGTAATTTACAATATTGGGCTATACATTTAAAATATTATTGATCTGTTTATTGATTGATTGATAGTTTGTCATTGACATTTGTTGTCCGACCACCTATCAGAGAGACAACTGCAATTGTCCTTTGAACATTATTAGAAGAATCGGTGAAATCACTTCATGCATGATTTTTGGGCATGTCTGTAAAGGAGAGGCTAGAGCAGGGTTCCCCAATTATATTTACCAAAGGGCCAATTTTTGTCAAGCATGACAAGCTAAGGGCCAAAATGTTATATGTCACTAAAAGTTGTTTTACACTATGTGCAGATGTTACCTCTATTATAATTGTTGTAGTAGTGGTAGTAGTAATTAAACAACCCTGTGTTGAGAGTAAAGGAAAAATGCATCCTTGAAACAAAATTAGCCGAAATCAAACATTATTAACAATAATAATAAATAAATGCTTTAACAAATACAAATGATTTTGCGTGGTCTGATGGGGCATAACAATACAAAAAAAAACAACAGAGTGTTGATCAAATAGTCAGACAGGGAAGACAGAAAGAGTTTCAGTTAGTTACTTTTATAATGTCATACCAAAATACACCGCATTAGTTTTAACATTTTTAAATATGTGTACCAAATAATATCAGGCTGTAAATAACAATAGTATTGGGTTTTTTTAACTTTATTTTTAATATATTATTTTAATGTTGTATTCAATTTGACCAGTTTGTGGGCTGTTGTTAAAAGCCCTGCATTATCCAAGGTTTTTGCTCTCTCATTTATAATTTGTTTTTAATTACGCTGCGTAGCATTTTATTTAGGAAATTATATATATAAAATATAACTATAAAATGGTTATTTTTGTCTTAATAATTATTTACCACAATAGAATTGACAAATTGCAAAATAAATTGATGTTGTTCACTCACCAATCAGTGAGAGAAGTGAGAGCGGCGATGAGGCAACCTGTCTGATGTTGGGCTTGTATTCTGTTGTGGCAATCCTGAGGCACTGTCCAAGATGTGCACTGGAGAGTCTGTTCCTGTCCTGGCTTTTGATAGCATTCATTGAAGAAAATCCTGATTCGCAGATGTTGAGGGGAACATTGTGAGTAGGAACATAGCAATAGCTCTGGTGTTTTTGAAACGACTTGGGGAACCACGTTGATCCAAAAGTCACACACTGGTGCATCCTTGTGTTGAGCTTTCAGCAACTCAGAGCTTCCCATCTCTAAGACCTCCATCTGAAGAGCTCCCTCTTCTATGGAAGGCACCAGCCTTTTGGCCTCTCCAGTCCACTGCCCGTCTGCTGACACAGAGAACGGCTGTCTGAGGAAGAGGAGGATGTCACCTGAGATTTTAGGGGAGCTTTCAAATCGCTCCTTGAAGTTTTCTGCCAGTTTTGACACAAAATCCTTCATTACTGGATCTTCCGGCATTTCATTCTTCTCGCAGTGCTCACGCAGACGTGGAAAGTGCAGCTTCCTCCCATGAATGTCTCTCTCCAAAAGGTGCAGCTTTGACCGAAAAGCTTCAACCGCCTCGTACATCTCAGCAACAGTGTGGTTCTTGCCTTGCAGCTGCAGGTTAAGGTGATTTAGATGAGACATGACGTCACACTAACATCTGCTATCACCTTGGTGTCAGTTAAAAAGCTAAAAACTCATGGGCTTTTTGGCTCTGCAGGCTTGATAAGAACGACACCAGTTCATCACGCAGGTCGCACACCCTCTCCAACACACGGCCCTTGCTCAGCCAGCGAACATCGTTGTGTAGTAAGAGATCCTTGTGTTCAGATGACATTTCCCCTAGCAACGATCTAAAAAGGCGATGCTGCAGACTAGAGCTCTCACGCACAAAGTTAACCAGTCTCGTCACAGTATCCATCGTTTCTTTCATTTTTCCACACAGTTTTGCGCACAACACTGATTTGTGAATGATGCAGTGAAATGTCAGGAGCGCCGGGTTAACGGCGGAAAGCCTGCTTACCAAGCCTTTGTGCTTTCCAACCATCGACGGAGCCGCGTCGGCAGTGTTGGGAAAGTTCAGTTCACAGATCACAAATTTTAAAATGAACTAGTTCAGTTCATAGTTCATAATTCAAAATGTTGAACTAAAGTTCATGGTTCAAAAATGAACTAATTTATAGTTTATAGTTATTTTTTCAATACGTTGCTGCGAGCTATTATTTGTCAAAATGATTGCCACAACCCATATAGAACCACAGACAGCAATCAGAATACTGGCATTTCCATAACGCTTTGCTGCCGCCCATTCAGTCCACACTAGTAGCAGCTGCAGCTTTCATCTCTACAGTATATTTTCAAAAATATGAGGAAAAACGTACTGCTTGAATGGTCTTTATTAAGTATAATAATCTAGATATACTTAAAGTACCAAAAGTGAAAGTAGTCATTTTGCAAACATATAACATATAAACATGTGCCGACATAATATATGATGATAAATATGATGAATTGGAAATGGGGGACCCTGATGTAAACAAGACGAAAGTCTTTCTCTGGTCTGCATCCCCTTAACAATTGTATGTTTTGAGCTGTACTGTACTGTACCCAATATACAAGCTGTTAATAAACTTTTCAATCAATCAATCAATCAATCAATCAATAACTCTGTACTAACACAACACGAGGTAGGAACCAGGCTGAGGTATGAAACTAAGGTTACAGGCAAACGTTAGATTTTTTCCGTCTGAGTCAGTACTGACTTTAACGTAAAACTCTTTTAAATGCTCATACGCCGACGCCGTAGAGTCTGACTCTGAGCGAGTGCTGCTGCAGCTGCTCTCGGCTTCGTCCATACTAATTCATTCATTCATTCAATGCTCGCCGGTTCAGCGGTTCCACATTGTTTGTTGTGAGGAGTCTGATGACGTATTTTAGTGCGACAGCCAGGGGTGACAGGCGCGTACGCGTCGCAGGCAGTTTGCTGTTGCCAGATTGGGTGGTTTTCCGCATTATTTTGAAGCCTGTTTACGGTGTGTTTTAACTGGGTTTTCGGCTGAAAGGCATATGAAATCTGGCACACTTTTGAACGCCGTTATAATACAGTGCTGAGAATGAACGCACTTTTGAACGCCGTTATACAGCGCTGAGAATGAACGCGTTCTCAATTACGTTCATCTAGCGGAAATACAGTACGTTCAGTTCACGTTCGCCCAAAATATGAACACGTTCATTGAACGCGTTCAGGTACATCACTGCGCGTCGGTTACTACAGAGATGATTTGACTCACATTCAAACCATTCTTTTCGAAGAACTGTGTCAGCTCGTGGAAGATTATTTCCTCGGTCGTGCACTTCCCGGAATATCTTCCCATCAAAAAATCGTACGGACACAGACAGCTGTTCCATGTCGGTTCGGTCACAGGACGAGTCTATGGCTAGGGATATAGCTTCTGTTTTCTTCAAATCCGTGAGTAGACTGGAAAAACACTCCTCCGCTAAAACCTCTCTTCTGGTTGCCGTGTTAGCCGACAGCGGCACCTGCTTTAGCTCGACAACCTTTTTTTGTTGTTTTTCATCAGGATTTAAAACTTCACGAGCCATGTCTATCGCACACCGTTTAATTAACTCAGCATCAGCAAACGGCTTCTTGGCTCTAGCGAGCGTCCAAGAGACGTGCAATGAGGCAGCTGTTTTGCATTCTCTTGTGCCGATGTTGTTTCGACATTG